>NC_065435.1:26153446-26453446 GCF_024364675.1 Aethina tumida | reverse complement strand
ATCATTTGTTATACCTACCTTAAAGGATGGAGATAGTTTACTTGTTGTTTACCAAGATTGTTCAAAAAAATCATTTCCTAAATAATTATGCCATAGTTCCAAAATATTATAAATGAGAGTCAACATGAATTTTGCAAATGTAAATCTTCTGCGACCAACCTTCTTATTTATAACCTCTCGACAGTTGGTGCTCTTGATAATCATTTACAGGTTGATGCTGTTTATACAGGCATTTAAAAGGCATTTCATAGAATCTGCCATGATTTATTGTTTGCTAAACTAAATGGGCTGGATTTGACAAGTAATTTTTCCACTGTAAATAATCATAACGATTGTAATGTAAAGTGATTAGTTTTTATAAAAAAATTAATCAACACCATATTCGCAGGTTATACTTTAGATAAAAGATTTTAATATAATGTGTTTGAAATTTAAAAATGAGTAATAGACTGGGCGGTAGTTTTTCTAGAAAAGTTGGTTCGGCCCAAGCTAAAATGACTTTGGGTAAATGTAAAAGGAAGAGCATATCTTGATGCGTTTGCCCACACATTAAAGTAGCTTTTTACACAAATACTGCTGTAGGATCCTAGGTTCTGCTATGTTTTGTCGTATAAAATAACCCCTTTCCATAATCGGTATCGCGATTATAAGTACAGCAATTAAGCAGAACGAAATACTCTCACATTAGCTGTCAAAATTGCCAGAGTTGTCAAAACGTGCGGAACTCGTTAGGAATATTTAAACAATTACAATAATGGCAACTTGATGCCATTATTGTGGAGATGTCGATTACTAGTCCTGAAAGTCACGGAAATCAATTAGTTGCAGATCTATCGTCGACATACAAAAACTGTCTGTGATTCTGATAGATAATTAACATGTGAAAAGAAATTGTTTTTGTTAACTTTGTTAACTTTACATTTCCATTAGAATAGATTGCTGCTAAGAGAAGTTCCAACTATTATAATTTAGTTTGAATATGTGATACGGACGACGTGAGGGATGAAATTGAAAACAGGATAACTAGATGTATATACACATAAATAAAATTTTAATTAATTAGTAATTACAAAACTAAACGAACATTTGGGAGTGGGTGTTGGACTGAGTGACATTTTACAAACTTTCAAGTTTCAATAGCAACGAAGGAATTTTGTGTATCAAATAAAAGAAAATAATATTTATGTTGCTAAGATTACGATTCCTTGTGACATATGCCAGACGTTAAAATATAAACAAAACATCCAATGTACAATTGAACCTTATTCGAAATATGTAATTTAGAAAAAAGTTGTCTTCTTTCAAGTAAATTTGATTTGTTTCTTCCATTTCTTCTTTTATTGATGATCCTTGGTCCTGGCTTTGCATTTGAGGACTTTTATGACCTTACTTATTACAAGTGTATCACCCTTACTTACTTTGTTTCTTGTGGTTGGTATTGTTGACTGAGAATACTGTTGAGTCACTTTCAGGTTGTTTAACATCTTGTGATAGTTTTGATTTCACAGAAATTGAAGTTATCTTCATGCCGGAGCTTTCAATAGCAATAATCATTGGTTGATAGGAGGACTCTGGTAGACCGGAGAGTAGCAATGTAACTAGCCATTCATCGTCAACTGCGAAACCAATGTTTCTCAGCTTGTGAGCAGTACACATAATTTTGCTCACATATTTCTCTACTTTTTGACATACAGTAAGTGAAGTATTATAGAGATCACGCAGCAGCCCATCACAGTGTGTCAACCAAGAGTCATCAAATACTTATGAAAACGTATCCCATACTTCTTTTGCAGTACTACTCTCTTGTATGTGCACGTAATTTATTTAGTCAACTAGTAAATTTATCTTAGTTTTTGCCTTTGTGTCTCGTTTTGTGTCCACAATGACACATGTGGTGGGGTCTATGCAGTTTCACAACTCCTCTTGCTGTAGGTATGATTTTAGAGCAAATCGCCACGTTACGTAATTATCTCGGCCGGTTAACTTTTCAATTAATGCCAATTGATTGTTTGCTGACAATTTAAGAACCCTTATTCCAGATGTTACGAGAAAACACTTTTCAATTGTCGTATTGACGTTTTAGGTTAACTTCATTACTTTTCTCAGTAAGTAAACCATTCTCGGCTTCCTTGGGTTTTTCTGGCTCCATAACCTGTTAATTTTTCTTAAAAGAATTTTTTATTTCAGGAGAAAAACTTATATTTAAGAATTTAGTGTTAAAATTACAACTTAACTGTCTACAGACGCACAATTCAAATTACAATTTTATCAGTTTATGTGTAGTTTCAGTACACTCCTACAGGTCATCACAACATTTACAATTGGATTCCCTAGAGGAAATGAAACATTATTTGTTTTAAGATGTGTTATAATTTTTCATTTTTTATAATAGCCTAAGCTACATTGCGCTGTAAATTGAGAAGAAAGCTTCAGGTAAACTACTTTTGGTTAACAAGACAGCATTAAATTAACAGAGGAATGCATATTATCGGATTTTGTAAGCTGGGTCAGCTCGTTGATTAATATTTATGTGATCCCATTTTCCGCACATTTTGGCAGACTGAAATATCCTCTTTCTGTAATTCGCCAAAGAGCATTATAGGATCGGACACCAATCAAAACAAAATTACACAAAGATCAGTTGTCAAGATTGTCAGTGAGTTGTCAAAAAATACGAGCCGAAACTGAGACTGAGACGTCTAGCCATTAGCGCTACCAAATAATTCCATTCAATTAGAAACGTTAAATAATTACTTTAATAACAAGGAGTTTATTTTCTATGAGAAGGCTCTTCTAATTCTTAAGGCACTTGGTCTAAAATACTTTAATACAATTCAATATACATAAATTTCAACACTGAACCATAAATGGTGGGGTGCGTCGTAGTTACACAATTTCGACATCACCTCCTTGGGGGTGACCGAGTTCCAAGAAGTTTTCTGAGTTTTGGAGCTGGGAGACTTTGCAGGAGTAGGGGTGGCTAGTTGGGACAAAGATTTGGGATTAGCGTTAGGAGTAGGGGTACCATCAGAGTTTACCGATAGTATCCCTAGTTTAGACGACAAAGCTGTGTAAGCACTCTTTCACTCTCTGTATCTCACCTTCTAGTTCCAAAATTTTATTCCTAAGGAAATCGGGTACCTCTGGTAACGTCAGCAGACTTTTGGGGTTTATTGAGTTTTTCACTTAGCTTTTCTTTTTTCCGGACCCTACACATAGTTTATTGGTTTAGTAACCGAGGTTACAAGCCAAATTAAGAACTCTTCTCTTTCGATTATGGTAACTATTATAACTAAATTCAGACAAAAGAAGGACGAACAACTCAAAAAAAAATTGTAATTTTCAACAATATTCCCTGGTTGCTACCCACACTTTGAACAATTGACAAAAGTCGCTAACAATAAGAAACTTTTCTGTTGTTATCAATGGCAGAGGTAACGATCGTCATTTAACCAAGTTTCGGTAGCAACTACGGAAAAGTGTTGGTAGTGATGTTTTCGTTTTTATTTAGTGACCCTATTAAAGTTCCTATTAAAAGACAAGAGCCGAGAAATATGAAAAGGAAAAGGAGGCCCAAATCCAGGTTCTATTGGCAGAAAGGAAAGCGGTACCACATCCAACGACACAGCTAGTTATTGTAAAGCCTCAGTTTTGATCGGTTACCTTAGAGTACATTAGAGTACCAATTAATTCTCTGTATCGTGTGGGGTCTTTGAATGGTTTTAAATCTCTGTTAAATTTTGAGTGGCAGTTATACAGTGTTTTAATTGGATTGCAATCTACCATTCTGAATTTCTCTGAAATATATTTTTTTTGTTTAAGTGTTACTCCTTTCTTGCTTTGGTTAATTTCTATTCTAAAGAAAAACCTTGCAATCTATGATCTTCAATTTCTCAGCTAATTCTCTCTTAATTTCATTACCAGTTTATTTTCGACAGTTCTTTTGTACTTCTTAAATTTTTCAAAAACTTCTCTCTTTGACTTAAGGAAAAAACCTGGCACCACCTATTATATTCGTCTATTAATGTAAGAAGATATCTTGATCCACCGCTGAATTTGACTCGCATTGGTCCGCAGATGTCTGAATGGACAATATTCAGTATCTGCTTACTTCTTCCTTCTCTGTCAGTAAAGGGTTTCCTTGCTTGCTCACCTCGTTGACATTGTCACACCACATGGGTAATTTATCATTATCCAATTTATTACCGTGTACCAGTCGCTTTCTGTACAAATCCTGTACGCCTTTATAATGTAGGTACTCTAGTTGTCTATGCCACAGGACCATTTTGTTTGAATTTCTATGCATTATTCACTTGTAGACATTTGAATTTCGTTATATATAAACATATTACAATATTTTTCATAAAATCAAGTAGCCCAAAAAGTTTTCTTTATTTGTTTACAACAAAACTCTAATCAGTTCAGACTTTTATTTCATAAGAATCACATCTTTCTGAAGTTGCTCCTACGCTTCAATTCAAAATTAATAGTTAAAAATTCTCTCTTTATTAATGAGGTTCTTCCTCATTGAGAATTGTAATTAGCAGAAATACTTATGTACAGTAGTGCTAGAAATGAAACCGATCTTACCAAACTGTTATTTTTAGGGAATAGTTTTGGCTAAATTCATTATTTATATTTACAGGAATTCCCAACTAAACACAGAATAAGGCTCCATAAAATGACACATTGATTTGTTTTCAGAATAAATTATGATTATTTTTTTATTGGAGCAAAGAGGGGGAAATCTACAAGACGTAGTGCCGGACTTTACCGACTAAAAACCCCTCTCCGGGCAATGATCCGAAGATCATGACCTAAGAGTAGTTAACCATAAAGGTTTAGGAAAATAGAAGGGAAAACTAAAGAGGTAAGTAACAATCGCTACCTAGTAAAGAAAAGATGTTCAAAAGAGACGCAGAGGTCTAGACAGCCAAGAGACAAGGTCTCTTGTATCTGTCGGATTCACAGGGTTGGATATCATGCAAGCATGCAATCTCCGGATTAGAGTGTTGAAAGATAGATCTCCGGAGGTTGAGGGCATGCTATTTTCTCTGAGGCTATGAAATATGAAAAAATATGCAAGAAATCCGAAAAAAGGTCAAGAAAAAGTCACAATAAAGGAGAAAACAGCAATACCAAGAAACCGTCTTCAAAAGTTCTATCAAAAAGGGTGAGGACAGGAATGTTCCTATTGGAGTTCCACATATCTGTCTGTGTATAAAGAAGGTACTTTCAATTTATGGAAAGTTTTCCATAGTATGGGCATACGTTTCAACTCAAATAACATCTGAGAATTAAGCATGTTTATAGTAATTATAATATTAGAATTGTGCCGTAGTAGTTTTTACTTATATTTTAATCTGTAATTTATGACGGAAAATGTGATTCATAAATAATTATATTGTGTATATCTGTATATTTTTCCACTGAATAATTGGATGTTGAAAAAATCGGCAATGTGTCGAAACCATTTTATAACACCAAACTAATATTAAAATATCGACATAAGTTAAACAAAGTAGTTTTATTTGTAAAGTTATGTTATATTTAAATATTTGGGAATCTCATTTATGGTCATCCACTGTAGGTTGAAATACAAGGATGAGATTGATTCGAAACAGTTCTACCATCAAAAATATTATACAAATTGAAAAATCATCACGATATTCCTTTGCTCTGTCAATTTGCTGAGACAGTGGATTCAAACGAATTATAAGAAAAGATATAACTGAACCACAATTGGGTGTTATATTAATACAATGTCAGAATCAAATCAAATATGCTTGAGAGAAGACAACTTTTTTATAAATTACTACATAGTTCTGACATATGCCATAAAGAAACGTAATTTGACATGTTATTTTATTTTTTGACAAACAATTCGTTGCTATTGATACTTGTTTGCAAAATGTCACTCAGTCACACACTCACTCGTTTTATTTTTTAATTACAAATTAATTAAAATTTTATTTGTTTTCAATTCTATTCCTCACCTTATAGTAGTTGAAACTTCTCTTAGCAGCAATCTATTCTAATGGAAATATAAAATTAACAAAGTTAACAAAAACAATTTCGTTTCACATATTAATTACCTGTCGAAAATAAATGTCGACGAGAGATCTGCAACTGATTTGATTTCAGTGACTTGCAGGGCTCGTAATCTAAACCTTCAGACGGTAAGTTGCTATTTTTGTAACTGTTTAAATATTTCACCTTTTTAAATCAACAGTAAATTCACGTAGTTGATTCTTTCAGCTTGAATAAGTGAGCGACAACAGATTTCAACTAGGCACTGAATTTTTCTCCTTCACCTTTAATTATTACCCTCAAACAACACTAATATACCAATCTTTCCATATTTAATAATTTTATGTCGTAAATTATTTAGATTCTTCATGTCTGGATGATTTTTAATTAGGGATGTCTCAATTTGATTATACGGCGTTGTAGTGCGTTGATTCAGTCAACCAAAGGGGCGGTATATATAACACGATATTTTACACTAAATACTCTCTGTACTCTGTAATATTGTATAACTTTGGTTAACTTTCGATATATATACAAATCGGGAATTTTTTTTTTACAGTTTCTAAGACATTTTGGTGTTTTGTTAATATATCTTATCTCCTAACTCTATTTAAGTGAACTTTAAATATAATTGGTAATATTTTGATACAGCAAAATAAAAGCCCACGGGAAATTTTCATGTGGCTTGATTTCCGAGTATTTCATGATTAATTAACACTATTTGAAATCAGAGCTCTGAAATAGATATATTTCGTTATTAATGTAATTGTTACAATATTCCGCCTTGATTAACTGCAATAAATTCTGTATCTAAGGGAATCCAAATTTAAAAAAACAATAGAACACTTGTTGTAACCTAGCATCTGTAATTTACAACTGTTCCCAAAACTTAATTTAAAATATTAACAATTTCAACATTCAAGGGATGCTGTGAAACTTTAGAACAGTAGGTGTCTCACCATTCAAAAAATCAACAACAACATACGCGCCATTAATTTATTTCAGATGTAATTCATAAGGAATAACACATAATTTCTAAGGAAAGTCAAATTTGATGATTAACATCAGTGGATCAAATTTAAATGGAAAATGTGTGTGGTTTAAATTAACGGTTAAGACTTGAATAATACTATTTGGAGTAAATAATTAAATTATTTATTAACAATTTCTTAAAACGAGAGAATAAGTTTTTGATAACTCTGGTTCTGTACGTGTGTTTTGACAACTAACTGTCAACTGATGTTGGAGATTTTGCTTGTTGGACGATTTTATAATGGCCTTACCAAGTACACAAAGTTGTTCTTCTAAATTGTCGAGATATTCTGAACACAGGATCCTATAATAATAATCGAGGAGCTATTTTCCTGTCACAGTTAACTGTGTAGCATTCTGCTGATATAATTTAATTTACAATGCGAAAAAATATCTTATTCTTGAAAATAAAGCTTACGCTATAACAGAGTCAAGAATTGAGACGCAATTTACTTGGAAAATCATTTATTTAGAATACCGATCAGACATGTAGTAGATGTTAAGATTCTGCATATAGCATATAGATAAACCAAGTAAATTGTGTGTCACCTCTTGAATGTTCATCTTTCTTTTCAGTTATGTTATACCTTATTGCACGGTAAAGTAGTTTTTTTAGAAAAATACTACTTAAAATGATCCCAGGTTCCTATAATCGCGATTATAAGATTAGCAACTAATTAGAAAGAAAATACCCCAACATGCCCAAGTAGTCTAATTTGTCAGCAAGTTCTCAAAACGTGCGTAGCGGTTACGAGCTCTCAAGAAAACGTGGAGACACTTAAAATATATATGCACTAAAGTAGATGAAAATTACATCAAAATTACAAATGAGCTATTAATTATAAATTTCAACTCAACGAAGATTGCAAATTTTTACACAGAAAATTGTGATTTGATTTTGTTTATAAATTGTGTTGTCATTATTTGAACTTGTCATCTAGACATGAGGAATCTAAATAAATTTTGACATAAAATTAGCAAAATTAGAAAGATTGGTATCTTAGTGTTGTTTGAGGGTGATAATCCAACCAAACGTGAAAGAGAGAAATTCAGTACCTAGTTGAAATTTGTCGCTCACTAATTCTTGCTTAAAGAATCAACTACGTGAATTATTTTTTGATTTAAAAAGGTGACATATTTAAACAGTTACAATAATAGGAACCTACTGTCCGAAGGTTCCGATTACGAGTCACTGAAATCAAATCAGTTGTAGATGTCTCGACGACATTTATTTTCCATCAAAGGAATACTGTCTGTGAATCTGACAGATAATTAACATGTGAATAGAAATTGTTTTCATTAACTTTATACATAAATGCATAAATATATTTTGCTACTAAGAGACGTGGGGGATGAAATTGAAAACAAGTAACTTGCCTGATGTATATACACATAAATAAAATTTTAATTAATTAGTACTTACAAAATTAAACGAACATTTTGGAGTGAGTGTTGTATTGTGTGATATTTTGCAATCTTTCATGTTTCAGTAGCAACGAAGGAAGATTGTTAGTCAAATAAGGGAAAATAACATTTTAGAGTTATGGTTAATTCAATTAAACCTAAATCGAAATGTGTGGTTTGGAATCACGTTGTCTTCTTTCAAGTAAATTTGATTTGATCTTATATTGTATTAATATTACATCAAATTGTGGTTCAGTTATATTTTTTGTTATAATTCTATTCGTTTGAATCCACAGTGACAAATTGACAGAGCAAAGAAATGTCGAGATGAGTTATAATAACTTTAATGGTAGAACTGTTCCGAATCAATTTCATCCTTATATTTCAACTTACACTAAATGACTATAAATGTGGTTCCCAAATATTTAAATATAATATAACTTTCCAAATGAAACTACTTTGTTTAAGTTTTGTGGTTAATTTAATTAATTTTAACCTCCAATTAGTTAGTGGAAAGAAGTACTTAAAAGATATATGCGACATAATATTTTAGAAAACACATTTACTGATTACAGTACAGATTAAATTTTAAGGAAGAATTACTTCGGCACTATTCTAAAATTATAATTAGAATAAACAAGCTTAATTCTCAGATGTAGGATGAGTTATAAGGTAGGTTCATACTATCGAAACATGGGACTCGAGATGGCGATCTGTGGTACAAGAATTGAACTTCTATCCAAAGAAAATTTCGACACGAGGCGGATTCAGGTAGAGGCGTTACTTACCAAAATCGATACCTGGAATTTCGTTAATGAAGTATCAAGGTCACTTAGATGTCAGGGTGACAAAAAAAGTGAATCAGCGCTTAAAACGTGGATGTAAATAAGATAAAAAGGTAAATGCGGACATAATCCTATGCATAAGCCCATCGGACCTCAAGAGTATCAAAGGATGCGAGATTTCCAAAGATGTATGGCACTTTTGAAACAATTATTTTATATATTTTATATATTTTATATTATTTGATTAAGTATAAATAAAATTGGATAACGATAAATTACCCACGTGGTGTGGCATATATCAATGAGGTAAATATGCAAGGACACCCTTTACTGCCAGAGAATTAAGAAGTAAGCAGTTACTGAATATTGTTCATTCAGACATCTGCGGACCAAAGCGAGTTAGAACCAGAGGTGGATCAAGATATCTTCGAACATTTATAGACGATAATAGTGGATGGTGCAAGGTGTATTTTCTCATGTCAAAAGGAGAATTTCTTGAAAAATTTAAGGTGTACAAAAGAACTGCTGAAAAACGAACTGGTAATGAAAGTAAGAGAGAATTAGCTGAGAAATTGAAGATCAAAGAATGCTAGGTTTTTTTTGGAATAGAAATTAACCAAAGTAAGAAAAGAGTAACACTTAAACAAAAACTGACTGACTCCACACGATACAGAGAATTAATTGGTACTCTAATGTACTCTAATCCAGCCGATCAAAACTGGGGCTTTACAATAATTAGCTGTGTCTTTCTGACAATCGAACCTAGATTTGAGCCGCCTTTTCCTTTTCTTATTTCACGATTCTTGTCTTTTAATAGGAACTTTAATAGGGTCACTAAATAAAACCGAAAATATCACTACCAACACTTTTCCGTAGTTGCTACCGAAACTTGGTTAAATGACGATCGTTACCTCTGCCATTGATAACGACAGAAAAGTCTTTGTTGTTAGCGACTTTTGTCAATTGTTCAAAGTGTGGGTAGCAACCAGGGAATATTGTTGAAAATTACAATTTTTTTTGAGTTGTTCTTTTGTCTGAATTTAGTTATAATGGTTACCATAATCGAAAGAGAAGAGCTGTTAATTTGGCTTGTAACCTCGGTTACTAAACCAATAAACCATGTGTAGGGTCCGGAAAAAAGAAAAGCTAAGTGAAAAACTCAATAAAACTCAAAAGTCTGCTGACGTTTCCAGAGGTACCCGATTTCCTTAGGAATAAAATTTTGGAACTAGAATGTGAGATACAGAGAGTGAAAGAGTGCTTACACAGCTTTGTCGTCTAAACTAGGGATACTATCGGTAAACTCTGATAGTACCCCTACTCCTAACGCTAATCCAAAACCTTTATCCCAACTAGCCATCCCCTGCAAAGTCTCCCAGCTCCAAAACTCAGAAGACTTCTTGGAACTCGGTCACTCCCAAGGAGGTGATGTCGAAATTGTGAACCATTTATGGTTCAGTGTTGAAATTTATGTATATTGAATTGTATTAAAGTATTTTATACCAAGTACCCTAAGAATTAGAAGAGCCTTCTCATAGAAAATAAACTCTTAAATTAGTATGGCAGAACTGTGTAGATAGAAATGGAATACAGGTTACAGTACTTTAAATCACAAACATTTATATAACCTTGTTATTAAAGTAATTATTTAACGTTTCTAATTGAATGAAATTATTTGGTAGCGCTTATGGCTAGCCGTCTCAGTCTCAGTTTCGGCTCGTATTTTTTGACAACTCACTGACAATCTTGACAACTGATCTTTGTGTAATTTTGTTTTGTTTGGTGTCCGATCCTATAATGCTCTTTGGCGAACTAGAGAAAGAGGATATTCCAGTCTGCCAAAATGTGCGAAAAATGGGATCATATAAATATTAATCAAGGAGATGACCCTGCTTACAAATTCCGATAATATGCATTCCTCAGTTAATTTAATGCTGTCTTGTTAACCCAAAGTAGTTTACCTGAAACATTCTTCTCAATTTACAGCGCAATGTAGCTTAGGCTATTATAAAGAATGAAAAATTATAACACAACTTAAAACAAATAATGTTTCATTTTCTCTTGGGAATCCAATTGTGACTGATGCGATGACCTGTAGGAGTGTACTGAAACTACACATTTGGTAGCGCTAATGGCTAGACGTCTCAGTCTCAGTTTCGGCTCGCATTTTTTGACAACTCACTGACAATCTTGACAACTGATCTTTGTGTAATTTTGTTTTGATTGGTGTCCGATCCTATAATGCTCTTTGGCGAATTACAGAAAGAGGATATTTCAGTCTGCCAAAATGTGCGGAAAATGGGATCACATAAATATTAATCAACGAGGTGACCCAGCTTACAATAATATGCATTCCTCAGTTAATTTAATGCTGTCTTGTTAACCAAAAGTAGTTTATCTGAAGCAATCTTCTCAATTTACAGCGCAATGTAGCTTAGGCTATTATAAAGAATGAAAAATTATAACACATCTTAAAACAAATAATGTTTCATTTCCTCTTGGGAATCCAATTGTAACTGTTGTGATGACCTGTAGGAGTGTACTGAAACTACACATAAACTGTTAAAATTGTAATTTGAATTGTGCGCCTGTAGACAGTTAAGTTGTAATTTTAACACTAAATTCTTAAATATAAGGTTTTCTCCTGAAATAATAAGTTGTTTTAAGAAAAATTAACAGGTTATGGAGCCAGAAAAGCCCAGGGAAGCCCAGAATGGCTTACTTACTGAGAAAAGTAATGAAGTTAACCTAAAACGTCAATACGACAATTGAAAAGTGTTTTCTCGTAACATCTGGAATAAGGGTTCTTAAATTGTCAGCAAACAATCAATTGGCATTAATTGAAAAGTTAACCGGCCGAGATAATTACGTAACGTGGCGATTTGCTCTAAAAACATACCTACAGCAAGAGGAGTTGTGGAACTGCATAGACCCCACCACATGTGTCATTGTGGACACAAAACGAGACACAAAGGCAAAAACTAAGATAAATTTACTAGTTGTCTAAATAAATTACGTGCACATGCAAGAGAGTAGTACTGCAAAAGAAGTATGGGATACGTTTTCATAAGTATTTGATGACTCTTTGTTGACACGCTGTGATGGGCTGCTGCGTGATCTCTATAATACTTCACTTACTGTATGTCAAAACGTAGAGAAATATGTGAGCAAAATTATGTGTACTGCTCACAAGCTCAGAAACATCGGTTTCGCAGTTGACGATGAATGGCTAGTTACATTGCTACTCTCCGGTCTACCCGAGTCCTCCTATCAACCAATGATTATTGCTATTGAAAGCTCCGGCATGAAGATAACTTCAATTTCTGTGAAATCAAAACTATCACAAGATGTTAAACAACCTGAAAGTGACTCAACAGTATTCTCAGTCAACAATACCAACCACAAGGTACAAAGTAAGTAAGGGTGCTACACTTGTAATAAGTAAGGTCATAAAAGTCCTCAAATGCAAAGCCAGGACCAAGGATCATCAATAAAAGAAGAAATGGAAGAAACAAAACAAATTTACTTGAAATAAGACAACTTTTTTCTAAATTACATATTTCGAATAAGGTTCAATTGCACATTGGATGTTTTGTTTATATTTTAACGTCTGGCATATGTCACAAGGAATCGTAATCTTAGCAACATAAATATTATTTTCTTCGTTGCTATTGAAACTTGAAAGTTCGTAAAATGTCACTCAGTCCAACACCCACTCCCAAATGTTCGTTTAGTTTTGTAATTACTAATTAATTAAAATTTTATTTATGTGTATATACATCTAGTTATCCTGTTTTCAATATCATCCCTCACGTCGTCCGTATCACATATTCAAACTAAATTATAATAGTTGGAACTTCTCTTAGCAGCAATCTATTCTAATGGAAATATAAAGTTAACAAAGTTAACAAAAACAATTTCTTTTCACATGTTAATTATCTATCAGAATCACAGACAGTTTTTGTATGTCGACGATAGATCTGCAACTAATTTGATTTCCGTGACTTTCAGGAACAGTAATCGACATCTCCACATCAAGTTGCCATTATTGTAATTGTTTAAATATTCCTAACGAGTTCCTAAGGAGTCCGCACGTTTTGACAACTCTGGGAATTTTGACAGCTAATGTGAGAGTATTTCGTTCTGCTTAATTGCTGTACTTATAATCGCGATACCGATTATGGAAAGAGGTTATTTTATACGACAAAACATCGCAGAACCTGGGATCCTACAGCAGTATTTGTGTAAAAAGCTACTTTAATGTGTGGGCAAACGCATCAAGATATGCTCCAGCTTTTCTATTACATTTACCCAAAGTCATTTTAGCTTGAGCCGAACCAACTTTTCTAGAAAAACTACCGCCCAGTCTATTACTCATTTTTAAATTTCAAACACATTATATTAAAATCTTTTATCTAAAGTATAACTTGCGAATATGGTGTTGATTAATTTTTTTATAAAAACTAATCACTTTACATTACAATCGTTATGATTATTTACAGAGGAAAAATTACTTGTCAAATCCAGCCCATTTAATTTAGCAAACAATAAACCATGGCAGATTCTATGAAATGCCTTTTAAATGCCTGTATAAACAGCATCAACCTGTAAATGATTTTCAAGAGCACCAACTGTCGAGAGGTTATAAATAAGAAGGTTGGTCGCAGAAGATTTACATTTGCAAAATTCATGTTGACTCTCATTTATAATATTTTGGAACTATGGCATAATTATTTTGGAAATGATTTTTTTGGACAATCTTGGTAAACAACAAGTAAACTATCTCCATCCTTTAAGGTAGGTATAACAAATGATTTTTTACGTACGTTAGGAAATAAAGTAGATTTTAAAATCATATTAAATTTCATTGTTAGAGGCTTTGTTAATGAGAATCCACAATTCGTTCAATACTGTAGAAGGAATATCATAAGGACCTATATTACTAGATAAATCAAGACTTCTGAGTTCATTGAAAACATCAATCTGGACAAAATTATAATTACGTTTTGAATATAAACAAAAATATTAGATTTGTGTCTGCATTGAAGGCTAAAAAGTGAAACAAACAGCTAACGAAGTGTAAATACTTATTTCTTTTGTTGTTTTTGTCTTTTCAATGACGAAATTGTAAGAAGTTACCAAATAATTGTTCAAGATCAGTTTTGAAATCAAATGATATTTTGTACATATTCAGGTTTCAACAGCAATGAAGGCGAAATTTTATATGTTTTCTTTGATAAGATAATAATAAAACTTAAACATCTTTTTTAGCTGCTTTTTTTCAATATTGTTAAACTTATAAATTCACATCACATAATTAGGACCTTCCTACTTTCCGCATATTTTGGCAAATTGAAATAACCTCTCTCAGTAATTCGCCAAAGAGCATTATATTATTGGACACCAAACGAAACGAAATTACACAAAGATCAGTTGCCAAGATTGTCAATGAGCTGTCAAAAAATATTAACCGAAACTGAGATCTGAGACGGCTAATCATTAGCGCTGTTTTCTCCCAAACCAATTTAAAAGTTTCTTCTCTATGAGAAGTCTCTTCCAACTCTTAGTGTACTTGGTCTAAAATACTTTAATACAATTCCATATACATAAATTTGAACACTGAACCATAACTGGTGCATTGTAGTTAGACAATTTCGACATCACCTCCTTGGGGGTGACCGAGTTCCTGAGTTTTGGAGCTGGAAGACTTTGCAGGAGTGTGGGTGGCTGGTTGGGATAAAGATTTGGGATTAGCGTTAACAACTCTTCTCTTTCGATTATGGTAACTATTATAACTAAATTCAGACAGAAGAAGGACGAACAACTCAAACAAAAATTGTTACTATCAACAATATTCCCTGGTTGCACTTTGAACAATTGACAAAGGTCGCTAACAATAAGAGACTTTTCTGTCGTTACCAATGGCAGCGGTAACAATCGTCATTTATCCAAATTTGAGTAGCAACTACGGAAAAGTGTTTGTTAAGGAATGAAATTGCACATTGATACTTGGAACCCTCTATATAGATGTCCTAACGCAAGCGTCATGCTACGCAGGGTTTTTAGTTCTTAGTTTTTAGTCTTTGACGTTTCTAGCCGAGTGCACACTTTGTAATAATATAATAAACGTTTAGTGTTCTTGTAACATCGACTTTTAATCTCATCACACTCACACCTCAGTTTTCAAAAGTGTTTGTAGTGATATTTTTGTTTTTATTTAGTGTCCCTTTTTGTCTGAATTTAGTTAGTTACCAAATTCAGACAAATGAAAAATTTGTTTACTTGTCTGGTAACCTTGGTTACCAATTCAAGAAACAACTGAATTAAATTTTTGTTTTCGTACTATAAACAGTTTAATAACCGAATTAGCGATAATGAAATGGGAAAACAGCAAGTGTGCCTGCAAAAGTCGAGTGGTTCCGAATCCTATTGAAACCGGACGGCACATCGCCAGTTCCGTTCTACAAGAAGTTCCTACTAAGAGACAAAAACCGTGAAAGAAGGAAAAGAAAAGGCGGTTCAAATCCAGGTTCTATTGGCAGAAAGAAAGGTCAACCGCCCGCTAAACCCTGAGCACGACTCCGTTCCAAGTTCCGAAAGAGTTAACTATCTAAAGTAAGTAACAACAGCAAAATTCGGCAAAGCGCCACACCGACATCAGACCCCCAAATGGAGTTAGACATAACGTTGGTACTTCTGTTTGAATTTAGTTATAAGAGTTGCCATATTCAGACAAAAGAGAAGAGTTGTTAATTTGGCTGGTAACCTCGGTTACTAAACCAATAAACCATGTATAGAGTCCACGAAAAAGATAAGCCAAGAGGTACCCGCAAACTAGACGTTAAGATTAAAATCTCGGAACTAGAGGGTGAATTACAACGAATGAAAGTAAGTAATGCAGTAAGCTGTCTGCCTATGGAGGTGTTCTCGAAATCCTGACGACGCACCCCTGTGCTCACCGAGAGGACACGGAAGCACTGGAAGTATTTGTTTCCATTAAGATCAAAACACAAAAGTTAATAGTTAAAACATGCCTGCTTACAAGGCGACGTGGAATGATAATGCAAGGTACTCAGTAAAACGCTTATTGACTGTCTTACAACATTGGAGGGCTGTATACAACTAACTCTGCTCTTACAACTTAACTCTGTTTCTATAACTACGCTCTTCTATTGTTCTTATTCTCCGTTGTCATCACAACCGTTATACACGATGTCTAGATATTCTAACATAACTTGCCTCGAGTGAATTGGACCAATGATGAGTAAGTATAGTGTTTGCATGAGTACTGAGGTTTACACTTTAAACTATCAATTATCATTGGTTGATTGTGTCTTATGAAATTCTATACAATATGTTCCTACTTTATCTACATGTAAAAAAATTAAGAACTAAGTTTCCTAAGTTGTTCTCTAAAGAGCTTATAAAATTAACTATTCGTTATTCATTTGTAGACATTTGAATTCCGTTCCCATAAACAAATTTCAATGTTTTATTTATTAATTCGTTATTCATTTGTAGACATTTGAATTTCGTTGTCATAAACTAATTTCAATTTTGTTCATAAAATCAGGTAGATAAAAATCCAAGAAATCCGAAAAAAGTACAAAAAAAAATCACAATAAAGAAGAAAACATCATTACCAAGAAACCGTATTCAAAAGTTCTACCAAAAAGACTGAGGACTGGAATGTTTCCGTTGGAGTTCCACATATCTATCTCTGTATATAGCAAGTACTTTCATTTTATGGAAATGTTTCCATAGTGTGGATCTAGGTTTCAACTCATCTATCATCTGAGAATGAAGCTTGTTTATAGCAATTATAATTTTAGATTAGTAATTTTTACTTAAATTTTAATCTGTACTGTAATCACTAAATGTGTTTCCTAAAAAAATATGTTCCATATAACTCAGTACCTCCACCGAATAGCTGAAGTTTAAAAAAATCGACAATGGGTCGAAACCATTTATTAACAACCAAACTTATATTAAATTAACCACATAACTTAAAGGTACACAAAGTAGTTTTATTTGGAAAGTTATATTATATATAAATATTTGGGAATCACATTTATAGTCATTTAGTGTGGGTTGAAATATAAGGATGAATTTGATTCGGAACAGTTCTACCATTTAGTATAACTCATCTCATCTCGATATTTCTTAGCTCTGTCAATTTGTTGACACTGTGGATTCAAACGAATAGAATTATACCAAAAAATATAACTGAACCACAACTTGATGTAATATTAATACAATGTAAGATCAAATCAAATTTACTTGAAAGACGACATCCCTCACCTCTCTTAGCAACAAAATATATATCGGCATTTAAGTATAAAGTTAACAATGTTACCAAAAACAATTTCTATTCACATGTTAATTATCTGCTGAATCACAGACAGTATTTCTTTGATTCAAAATAAATGTCGACGAGAGATCTGCAACTGATTTGATTTCAGTGACTCGTAATCGAAACCTTCAGACAGTAGGTTGCTATTATTGTAAATGTTTAAATATTTCACCTTTTTAAATCAAAAGATAATTCACCTAGTTGATTCTTTAAGCAAGAATTTGTGAGCGGCAAATTTCAATTAGATACTGAAATTTTTCTATCACGTTTGGTTGGATTATTACCCTCAAATAACACTAAGATACCAATCTTTCCAAATTTGCTAATTTTATGTCAAAATTTAATTAGATTCCTCATCTCTAGATGACAACTTCAAATAATGTCAGCACATTTTATTAACAAAATCATGAAAAAGTGATTTCTACTTTACAATTTGTACAGATGAAATTTATAATTAATAGCTCTATCATTTGTAATTTTGTTGATATTTTCATCTACGTTTGTGCATATATATTTTAAGTGTCTCCACGTTTTCTTGATTTATAATCGCGATTCTAGGAACCTGGGATCCTATTAATTAGTATTTATATAAAAAATCTTTATAAACATTCAAGAGGTGAAACACAAGTTCAAATCGTGGTGGTGAATCAAAACTTGAAGATTGTGATGCACAATATAAATTGAACTTTGCGAATGTTATTTGATGGGATAAGAACCCTTTAGAAGATAAATAAAAGTTGCTCAAGTTTTTTGTGCTCTTCGCAATAACCTAATGAACAAGTTTAGAAGGTAAATTTACCAAAAAATAGTTTTGTACATAATCTGGGTTCAATAGCAACGAAGGCAGTTCTTCTTCCTTTCTATTTACCTGGAAGAATATCATCATCTGACACATGTCTGATCGGTATTCCAAATAAATGCCTTTCTAAGAAAATTGTGTCTCAATTCTTGACTCTGTTATAGCGTAAGCTTTATTTTCAATAATAAGATGTTTTTTCGCATTGTAAATTAAATTGTATCAGAAGAATGTTTCACTGTTAACTGTCACAGAAGGATAGCTCCTCCATTATTATTATGGAATCCTGTGTTCAGAATATCTCGACAATTTAGAATATCATCTTTCTATATTTGGTATCGCCAATATAAAATCGACCAACAAGCAAAATGAAATAACTGAAATATCAGTTGTCAGTTAGTTTTCAAAACAAACGTACAGGACCAGATTTTTCAAAAACTTATTCTCCTGTTTTAAGAAATTGTTAGTAAATAATTTCATTATTTATTCCATATGGTATTACTCAAGCCTTAACCATTATGTTAAACCCTACACATTTTCCATTTAAATTCAATCCATTGATGTTAATCATCAAATTTGACTCTTTTAAGAAATTATGTGTTATGAATTACATCTGAAATAAATTGATGGCGTGTTTGTAGTTGTTGAGTTTTTGAATGATGAGATACCTAGTGTTCTCAAGTTTCACAGCATCTCTTGAATGTTGAAATTGTTAATATTTCAAATTAAGTTGTAGGAACAATTGTAAATAACAGTTGCTAATTTACAATAAGTGTTGTATTGTTTTTTAAATTTGATTTCCCTTAGCTACATAATTTGTTGCATTTATTCAATCATATTGGAACAGTTACACTAATAACAAAATATATCTGATTTAGAGCTCTGATTTCAAATAGTGTTAATTCGTCATGAAATTCTCGAAAATCAAGTCACATGAAAAATTCCCGTGGGCTTTAATTTTGCTGAATCAAAATATTACCAATCATATTAAAATTCATTTAAGTAAAGTTAGGCATATGATATATTATCAAAACACCAAGATGTCTTAAAAACTGTAAAAAAGAATTCCGATTTGTATATATATCAAAAGATAATCAAAGTTATACAATATTACATAGTACAGGGAGTATTTAGTGTACAATATCGTGTTATATATACCGCCCCTTTGGTTAACTGAATCAGTGCACTACATCGACGTATAATCAAATTGAGTCATCCCTAATTAAAAATCGCTCCGTTATTTTCCTTCTTTCAAAAAAACCTTTGGTCACTGAGTTTTTCAATCTCTTCTACAATATGATATATTCAATCAATTTTTGAAGATAATTTTTGCAAAACCCTCAAAAATTATTTCTTTTTACAGATGGCAAATTTAAATAAAGCATCCTAAGAACTCCATGTACATCCCAAAGCATATGGAGAGTTACTACCACGATTTTAACATATTTTTAAAGCAAGTATGGAGCATATACGTAAAGCAAGTAAATTGTGTCTCACTTCTTGAATGTCTATAAGAGCATAAACTTTCATTTCAATTATGATATTATTATTATTATTATTATAGATATTTTAGAAGAATACTGCTTAATAGGATACAAGGGTCCGCGATGTTTGGTAGTATAAAATACCTTCATTCTATGATCAGTATCGCGAATAAGCAGAACGAAAATACTCCATCTTTAGTTCTCGATGTTGTCAGTGTGTTACCAAAAATATATATGCACCAAAGTAGATGAAAATTTTAGCAGAACTGCAAATGATAAAGCCATTAATTATAAGTTTCAACCGAACAAAGATTGCAAATCAATATTTACGCAGAAAATTGTAAAATAGAAATTACTATTTTATGATTTGGTATATAAGTTGTGTTGATATTATTTGAATTTGTCATCCAGACATGAGGAATCTAAATAATTTGCGATATAAAATTATCAAATATGGAAAGATTAGTATATCATTTGAGGGTGATAACCAATGTTGAAAAAGAAAATTTCAGTGTTGAAATCTGTCGCTCAGTTATTCAAGCTGAGAGAATCACCTACGTGAATTTACTGTTGATTTAAAAAGGTGAAATATTTAAACAGTTACAAAAATAGCAACTTACTGTCTGAAGGTATAGATTACGTGCCCTGAAAGTCACTGAAATCAAATCAGTTGCAGATCTCTCGTCGACATTTATTTCAAGTTTCAATGGCAACCAATTGTTTGTCAAAAAATAAAATAACATTTATGTTGCTAAGATTACGTTTCCTTATGACATATGTCAGAAGTATGTAATTTAGCAAAAAACTTGTCTTCTCCCAAGCAAAACTTGATTTGATTCTTATATTGTATTTCACCAAATTGTGGTTCAGTTATATCTTTTCTTATAATTCTATTCGTTTTAATCCACAGTGTCAGCAAATTGACAGAGCAAAGGAATATCGTGATAATTTTTCGATTTGTTATAATATTGTTGATGGTAGAACTGTTTCGAATCAATCTCATCCTTATATTTCAACCTACACTGGAAGACTATAAATGAGATTCACAAATAATTAAATATAACTTAACTTTACAAATAAAATTACTTAGTTTAACTTAAGTCGAAAATTTAGTTTGGTGTTATAAAATGGTTTCGACACATTGTCGATTTTTTCAACCACCAATTTTTCAGTAGATAGATTTACAGCTATATATAACATAATTATTTATAATATATACAACATAATTATTTAGGAAACGCATTTACCGTCATAGAGTACAGATTACAATAGGAAAAATTTCTTCGCCACAATTATAAAATTATAATTATTATAAACATGCTTAATTCTCAAAATGAATGTACCTGCTTTATACACAGACAGATATGTGGAACTCCAACGGGAACATTCCAGTCCTCAGCCTTTTTGGTAGAACTTTTGGTAATGCTGTTTTCTTCTTTATTGGGATTTTTGCTTGTACTTTTTTTGATTTCTTGGATTTTTTTTTCATATTTCCCGATATGTGGCTTTGTCATAGCTCATTTCATCCTCATTTATATGATAGTAATCAGTCTGTCAATGTGTCAATTCCTGATGTCCAACGAATCGTCGAAATAGCTTATTTGTTTTTTATTTAAATTAATAAATTTAATTGTGTGTGTTTTAGCATAAAATATATCATTAATTATAAAAATCTTGAATACAGATGAAAATTATACGTACATTTAAATCCAATTCTTGGGCCACTAGAATCTTTCCAGCATTTGCCTTTTACATCGTACTTTCAGATTTTAATCTTAATTTATTGAATTTATTCTGAAAACAAATTATGTATAAGAGAGGTAGGTTTCGATATGAACTGATTAAAGTTTTGTGGTAACCAAATAAAGAAATCTTTTTGGGCTACTTGATTTTATGAAAAATATTTAATTTTGCTTATGACAACGAAATTCAAATATCTGCAAATGAATAATGAATTGTTAATGTTAAGCTCTTTATAGAACAACTTAAGAAACATAGTTCTTAATTATTTTTACAGATAGTTCAAGTTGGAACATATTGTATAAAATTTCATAAGATTTGTGCTCTCAATCATTAACATCCATATTGCTTAAAAGTAAATCCCAATCAACTAATGGCAAGTGATAGTTTAATGAGTAAACCTCAGAACTCATGAAAACACTAAATTCATCATTAGTCCAATTCACTCGGGGCAGGTTTCAATCTCCAGTTACTAAAAATATATCCACTGATGCACAATGATTGGAATAAAAATCAGAACCAGATGCGGATAAACTGTTCCAATTATTCACTTTTGGCTTTTGACCATAATCGATATAAAGACTTCCAGTACTTTCATGTCTTTTCGGTGAGCACAGGGGTGCGTCATCATCAGACGATTTCGACATCACTTTTATAGGCGTGACCCACTTCGTGGAAAACTTTTGCGTTTCGGAGGTGTGAGGTGGCTAGGTGGGAGAAAGGATTGGTGTTAGAAGTAGGAGTATTTCCAGGATTTACCGAAGGTGTCTGTAGTTTAGCAGACAGCTTACTGCATTACTTACTTTCATTCGTTGTAGTTCACCCTCTAGTTCCGATATTTTAATCTTAAGGCCTCTTGAAGCGCCGGCAGACTTTTGGGTTTTATTGAGATTTTCACTTGGCTTGTCTTTTCTCCTCAAACTACATATAGTTTATTTATCTGAGTTTGAATCCGAATATAAACGCACACTGGCAAAATGTAATATTTTTCAAGGAAAAGAATAATATATATTAGGGCAAATTTTAATATTGATAAGATTTAGATGACTAAGATAATGTTAGAAATTGTTCAGTGTTCAAATTTATGTATTTTGAATTGAATTAAAGCAAAAAGGTCAATACACTAACATTTAGAAAAAAGTTTTCATAGAAAAGAAACACTTAAATTAGTTTGGCAATATTGTGAAGACTGATATGGAATACGGTTCGTATTCTTTGACAACTCCTTGTCAATCTTGACGACTGATCTTTGTGTAATTTTATTTTGTTCGGTATCCGATCCTATAATGCTCTTTGACGAATTACGGAAAGAGGTTATTTCAATCTGCCAAAATGTGGAGAATATGTATCGTATAAATATTACTCCAGGAGCTGACCCAGCGTACTAAATTTGATAATATGCTTTCCTTAGTTAACTTAATGCTGTCTTGTTAACCCTAATTAGTTTACTTGAAGGATTCTTCTAAAAAAAATCTAATTTACAGCGCAATGTAGCTTACACTACTATAAAGAATGAACAATTTTGACACAACTTAAAACAAATAATGTTTCATCTCCTCTTGGGATGCCAATTGTAACTGATGCGATGACCAGGTAGGAGTGCACTGAAACTACACATAAACTGTTAAAATTGTAATTTGAATTGTGCGCCTGTGGACAGTTAAGTTGTAATTTTAACACTAAATTCTTAAATATAAATTTTTCTTGAGAAATAATAAATTCTTTTAAGCCCAGAAAGACTTATTTACTGAGAAAAGTAATAAAGTTAACCTAAAACGTCAATACGACAATTGAAAGGTGATTTCTCGTAACATTTGGAATAAGGGTTCTTAAATTGTCAGCAAACAATCAATTGGCATTAATTGAAAAGTTAACCGGCCGAGATAATTACGTAACCTAGTTATTTGCTATAGAAACACATCTACAGCAAGAGAAGTTGTGGACTGCATAAAACCCCCCACATGTGTCATTGTGGACACAAAACGAGACACAAAGTCAAAAACTAAGATAAATTTACTAGTTGACTCAATAAATTACGTGCACATACAAGAGAGTAGTACTGCAAAATAAGTATGGGATAAATCTTGGTTGACACGCTCTATGTTAAAACGTAGAGAAATATATGAGTAAAATAATGTGTACCGCTCACAAGCTCAGAAACATTGGTTTCGAAGTTGACGATGAATGGCTATTTACAGTGCTACTCTCCAGTCTACCAGAATCCTATCAACCAATGATTATTGCTATTGAAAGCTCCGGCATGAAGATACCTTCTGTTTCTGTGAAATCAAAACTATCACAAGATGTTAAACAACCTGAAAGTGACTCAACAGTATTGTCAGTCATCAAGAAAATTAAAAACAACCACAGAAACAAAGTAAGGGTCCAAGGTGCTACACTTGTAACAAGTAAGGTCATAAAAGTCCTCAAATGCAAATCCAGAACCAAGAATGTTCAACAAAAAGCAAGTAGTTCATCATATGCTGCTGCGTTTGAGGCAACATCCAGCCAGAATGACCCATGGTAAGTGGCTTCCGATGCATCGTCACACATGACAAGACGTAAGAACATGCTTGAAAATATGACGGCTCCTGTCATACATAAAATCAGAGTCGCAAACAACAAAGTATAATCTGTGCAATGCTCAGAACAAGTGAGGTTGGACCATTATGACGATGAAGGTCAAAACAAAAAGGTGCGTGCTTTTTGCAAAAGTATTATGTGTTCCTAAATTGGCAACAAATCTATTGTCTCTAAGTCAGATTATTTGCGATGGTAGCCAAATAAAATTTGACGGAACGAGCTGTGTTATTATGAAGAGCAGAAGTGAGGTAGTATCTTCCTACTGTAGCTTTATGTTAGGGTCAACTGGAACAGTATTAGGATCAGCATTAGTCATTTCAATTCTGTTTAAAATTTGTTCCATATAAATACTAAAACTCTTTTCGGTGTAGAGTCGAATTTGGCATGCCAGCAGCAAGGGAATTGTTTTAACCCATATGGTGACTTGTTCAATTTACATACCATGTTTTCGTCATGATCCAACCCTTCTTGTTAAGTCATAAATAGGTGTCTTCAAGTTCTCCATATAAAAATGCTGTCTTTACGTCTAGTTACTTGATTTTGTGATTATTTTGTACAGCCACAGATAGTAACGATCGTATTGAACTGATTGTTTGTGCAAAGGTTTCCTGGTAATCAACACGTGCAATTTGTCCATATCATTTCACACACAGATGTGATTTGTAACGTGGTCATTAAATAAATGAATCACTGTCATTAAAGTTATTATAACAAATCGAAAAATCATCTCGATATTTCTTTTCTCTGTCAATTTGATGACACTGTCAATTAAAACAAATAGAAATATAATAAAAATATAACCACAATTTGATGTAATTTTAATACAATGAAAGAAACAAATCAAAATTACTTGAAAGATGACAACTTTTTACATATTTCGAATATGGTTTAATTGGTCATTGGACGTTTTGTTTATATTGTAACGTGTGGCACATGTCACAAGGAAACGTAATCTTAGCAACATAAATGTTATTTACTTTTATTTGATAAACAAAATTCCTTCGTTGCTACTGAAACTTGAAAGTTCGTGATTTCCGTGATTTTTCAGCACTCGTAATCGAAATCCTCAAACAAAAAGTTGCCATTATTGTAATTGTTTAAATATTTCACTTTTTTAAATCAACAGTAAATTAACGTGGTTGATTCTTTCAGCTTGAATTAGTGAGCGACAATTTTCAACTATGCACTGAATTTTTCTCTTTCACTTTTGGTTGGGTTATCACTCTCCCACAACACTAAGATACCAATGTTTCCATATTTGCTAATTTTATGACGAAAATTATTTAGATTCCTCATGTCTGGATGACAAGTTCAAATAATGTCAACACAACTTTTAAACCAAATCATGAAATATTGATTTCTATTCTACAATTTTCTGCGTAAAGATTTGCAATCTTTTTACAGTAGAAATTTATAAGTAATAGCATTCTTTTGTTGATTTATTACATATATATTTTTAGTGCCTCCACGTTTTCTTGAAAATTGCTATCGAGTACGCACGTTTTGACAACTTTCTGACAACTTAGTCAACTAATGTTGAAGTATTTCCGTTCTGGTTAATTGCTGATCTTATAATCGCGATACCGATTATAAAAAGAGGTTATTTTATACGACAAAGCATCGCAGAACCTGGAATCCTATTAACCATTATTTTTCTAAAAATCTACTTTATAGTGCAACAAGGGCAACATAATTAAAAGGAACGCTTACGAAATTATAGACATTCAAGAAGTGAGACACGATTACTTGTTTTACTTATATGTTCCATACTTGCTTTAAAAATATATTAAAATCGTGGTAGTAACTCTCCATATGCGTTGAGTTGTAAATGGAGTTCTTAGTATGCTTTATTTAAATTTGCAATTTGTAATAAGAAATAATTTTTGAGGGTATTAGAGAGTTTGATGAATAACCCGAAAAGTTTTGACAATGACAGAATATGGAAGGGCGTGACAACTAAGTTGACTTATTAATTACTAGTCAATAATAGTTGACGTTAACAGAGAAATGGGAAGATTAACTATTTCTACACATTATTTCTTCTTCAACAATAACGCATACTTTAAGCTGGAATTTATATGCTAAATTACTGTCCATCCCATCTAAAAATTGTTCTGCAATCAGTGCACCAGAATATTCACCAGGTTTTCTTTTACATTTACGCAAATTTATTTTAGTTTGAGCCAAACCAACTTTTCTAGATAAACTACCGCCTAATCTGTTACACTTTTCTAAATTTCAAACATATTACATTAAAATCTTTTATGTAAAGTGTAACTTTCGAAAATAATGTTGATTTATTTTTTTAAAAAAACTAATCACTTTACATTACAATCGTTATGATTATCTACAGTGGAAAACTTACTTGACAACTCCAGCCCAGTTAGTTCAGCAAACAATAAATCATGGCAGATTCTATCAGATGCCTTTTAAAAGTCTGTATAAACAACATCAACCTGTAAATGATTTTCAAGAGCAACAACTGTCGAATTGTTATAAATAAGAAGGTTGGTCGCAGAAGATTTACATTTGCAAAATCCATGTTGACTCTCATTTATAATATTTTGGAACTATTTTGAAAATTAATTTTTTTGGACAATTATGGATTACAAAACATTTTTCATACAGGCCTAAATTTGTTACAAGTAAACTATCTCCATTCTTTAAGGTAGGTGTAATAAATGATTTTTTCTGTACATTAGGAAATAAAGCACATTTTAAAAACAAGTTAAATTCCATTTTTAGAGGCTTTGTTAAGGATAATCCACAATTCATTCAATGCTGTAGAAGGAATATCATAAGGACCTCTATTACTAGATAAATCTGACTTCTGAGTTCATTAAAAACATCAATCTGGAAAAATTTATTATTTTTTGAATATAAACCAAAATATTTTCATGACAAACGATATTGCTTAAATTTGTGTTTGCATTGAAAGCTAAAAAACGAAACAAACAGCTCACGTGTAAAGACTAAATACTTATTTCTTTTGTAGTTTTCGTCTTTTCAACGATGAAATTGTAAGTTACCAAATAATTGTTCAGTTCAGTTCAGTTTTGAAATCAAATTACATTTTGTACATATTCAGGTTCCAACAGCAATGAAGGCGATATGTTTATTAATCAAAAGTAAAACATACTTCTGTTGTCTGAAGAATATGCAATGCTTTAATACAATTCAATATACATAAATTTGAACACTAAGGAAATCGGGTACCTCTGGAAACGTCGGCAGACATTTGGTTTTCATTGAGATTTTCACTTAGCTTGTCTCTTTTCCGGACACTACACATAGTTCACACACATAGTTTATTGATTTAGTAACCGAAGTTACCAGCCAAATTAACAACTCTCCTCTTTCGAATATGGTAACTGAATTGGTCTGAATTTAGTTAGTTACTAAATTCAGACAAATAAAAAAATTTGTTTACCTGGTTGGTAACCTTGGTTACCAATCCAAGAAACAACTGAATTAAGTTTAGATTTTCGTACTATAAACAGTTTAATAACTGAATTAGCGGTCATGAAATGAGTAAACAGCAAGCGTGCCTGCAAGAAGTTTGAGTGCTTCAGAGTCCTATTGGGGCCACACGGCACATCGCCAGTTTCATTTCAGAAGAAGTTCCTATTAAGAGACAAAAACCGTGAAATAAGAAAATGAAAAGGCGGCTCAAATCCAGGTTCGATTGTCAGAAAGACACAGCTAATTATTGTAAAGCCCCAGTTTTGATCGGCTGGATTAGAGTACATTAGAGTACCAATTAATTCTCTGTATCGTGTGGAGTCTTTGAACATTTTTAAATCTCTGTTAACTTTCTAAAATATATTTTTTTTGTTTAAGTATTACTCTTTTCTTACTTTGGTTAATTTCTATTCCAAAAAAAACCTAGCATTCTTTGATCTTCAATTTCTCAGCTAATTCTCTCTTACTTTCATTACCAGTTCGTTTTTCAGCAGTTCTTTTGTACTCCTTAAATTTTTCAAGAAATTCTCCTTTTGACATGAGAAAATACACCTTGCACCATCCACTATTATCGTCTATAAATGTTCAAAGATATCTTGATCCACCTTTGGTTCTAACTCGCTTTGGTCCGCAGATGTCTGAATGAACAATATTCAGTAACTGCTTACTTCTTAATTCTCTGGCAGTAAAGGGTGTCCTTCCATATTTACCTCATTGATATATGCCACACCACGTGGGTAATTTATCGTTATCCAATTTTATTTATACTTAATCAAATAATATAAAATATATAAAATATATAAAATAATTGTTTCAAAAGTGCCATACATCTTTGGAAATCTCGCATCCTTTGATACTCTTGAGGTCCGATGGGCTTATGCATAGGATTATGTCCGCATTTACCTTTTTATCTTATTTACATCCACGTTTTAAGCGCTGATTCACTTTTTTGTTACCCTGACATCTAACTGACTTTGATACTTCATTAACGAAATTCCAGGTATCGATTTTGGTAAGTAACGCCTCTACCTGAATCCGCTTCGTGTCGAAATTTTCTTTGGATAGAAGTTCAATTCTTGTACCACAGATCGCCATCTCGAGTCCCATGTTTCGATAGTATGGACCTACCTTATAACTCATCCTACATCTGAGAATTAAGCTTGTTTATTCTAATTATAATTTTAGAATAGTGCCGAAGTAATTCTTCCTTAAAATTTAATCTGTACTGTAATCAGTAAATGTGTTTCCTAAAAAATTATGTCGCATATATCTTTTAAGTACTTCTTTCCACTAACAAATTGGAGGTTAAAATTAATTAAATTAACCACAAAACTTAAACAAAGTAGTTTCATTTGGAAAGTTATATTATATTTAAATATTTGGGAACCACATTTATAGTCATTTAGTGTAAGTTGAAATATAAGGATGAAATTGATTCGGAACAGTTCTACCATTAAAGTTATTATAACTCATCTCGACATTTCTTTGCTCTGTCAATTTGTTGACACTGTGGATTCAAACGAATAGAATTATAACAAAAAATATAACTGAACCACAATTTGATGTAATATTAATACAATATAAGATCAAATCAAATTTACTTGAAAGAAGACAACGTGATTCCAAACCACATATTTCGAATTAGGTTTAATTGAATTAACCATAACTCTTGCCTATAATTGGACAGGCTGACATACATCATAAGGTGACGTAATCTTATCAACATAAATGTTATTTTCTCTTATTTGACTAACAATCTTCCTTCGTTGCTACTGAAACATGAAAGATTGCAAAATATCACTCAATACAACACTAACTCCAAAATGTTCGTATAATTTTGTAAGTACTAATTAATTAAAATTTTATTTATGTGTATATACATCAGGCAAGTTACTTGTTTTCAATTTCATCCCCCACGTCTCTTAGTAGCAAAATATATTTCTGCATTTAAGTATAAAGTTAATGAAAACAATTTCTATTCACATGTTAATTATCTGTCAGATTCACAGACAGTATTCCTTTGATGGAAAATAAATGTCGTCGAGACATCTACAACTGATTTGATTTCAGTGACTCGTAATCGGAACCTTCGGACAGTAGGTTCCTATTATTGTAACTGTTTAAATATGTCACCTTTTTAAATCAAAAAATAATTCACGTAGTTGATTCTTTAAGCAAGAATTAGTGAGCGGCAAATTTCAACTAGGTACTGAATTTCTCTCTTTCACGTTTGGTTGGATTATCACCCTCAAACAACACTAAGATACCAATCTTTCTTATTTTGCTAATTTTATGTCAAAATTTATTTAGATTCCTCATGTCTAGATGACAAGTTCAAATAATGACAACACAATTTATAAACAAAATCAAATCACATTTTTCTGTGTAAAAATTTGCAATCTTTGTTGAGTTGAAATTTATAATTAATAGCTCATTTGTAATTTTGATGAAATTTTCATCTACTTTAGTGCATATATATTTTAAGTGTCTCCACGTTTTCTTGAGAGCTCGTAACCGCTACGCACGTTTTGAGAACTTGCTGACAAATTAGACTACTTGGGCATGTTGGGGTATTTTCATTCTAATTAGTTGCTAATCTTATAATCGCGATTATAGGAACCTGGGATAATTTTAAGTGGTATTTTTCTAAAAAAACTACTTTACCGTGCAATAAGGTATAACATAACTGAAAAGAAAGATAAACATTCAAGAGGTGACACACAATTTACTTGGTTTATCTATATGCTATATGCAGAATCTTAACATCTACTACATGTCTGATCGGTATTCTAAATAAATGATTTTCCAAGTAAATTGGGTCTCAATTCTTGACTCTGTTATAGCGTAAGCTTTATTTTCAAGAATAAGATATTTTTTCGCATTGTAAATTAAATTATATCAGCAGAATGCTACACAGTTAACTGTGACAGGAAAATAGCTCCTCGATTATTATTATAGGATCCTGTGTTCAGAATATCTCGACAATTTAGAAGAACAACTTTGTGTACTTGGTAAGGCCATTATAAAATCGTCCAACAAGCAAAATCTCCAACATCAGTTGACAGTTAGTTGTCAAAACACGTACAGAACCAGAGTTCTCAAAAACTTATTCTCTCGTTTTAAGAAATTGTTAATAAATAATTTAATTATTTACTCCAAATGGTATTATTCAAGTCTTAACCGTTAATTTAAACCACACACATTTTCCATTTAAATTTGATCCACTGATGTTAATCATCAAATTTGACTTTCCTTAGAAATTATGTGTTATTCCTTATGAATTACATCTGAAATAAATTAATGGCGCGTATGTTGTTGTTGATTTTTTTAATGGTGAGACACCTCCTGTTCTAAAGTTTCACAGCATCTCTTGAATGTTGAAATTGTTAATATTTTAAATTAAGTTTTGGGAACAGTTGTAAATTACAGATGCTAGGTTACAACAAGTGTTCTATTGTTTTTTTAAATTTGGATTCCCTTAGATACATAATTTATTGCAGTTAATCAAGGCGGAATATTGTAACAATTACATTAATAACGAAATATATCTATTTCAGAGCTCTGATTTCAAATAGTGTTAATTAATCATGAAATTCTCGGAAATCAAGCCACATGAAAATTTCCCGTGGGCTTTTATTTTGCTGTATCAAAATATTACCAATTATATTTAAAGTTCACTTAAATAAAATTAGGAGATAAGATATATTAACAAAACACCAAAATGTCTTAGAAACTGTAAAAAAAAATCCCGATTTGTATATATATCAAAAGTTAACCAAAGTTATACAATATTACAGAGTACAGAGAGTATTTAGTGTAAAATATCGTGTTATATATACCGCCCCTTTGGTTAACTGAATCAACGCACTACAACGCCGTATAATCAAATTGAGACATCCCTAATTAAAAATCGCTCCGTTATTTTCCTTCTTTCAAAAAAATCTTTGGTCACTGTGTTTTTCATTCTCTTCTACAATATGATTTATTCAATCAATTTTTGAAGATAATTTTTGCAATACCCTCAAAAATTATTTCTTTTTACAGAATGCAAATTTAAATAAAGTATCTAAGAATTCCATCTACATCCCAACGCAAATGGAGAGTTACTACCACGATTTTAACATATTTTTGAAGCAAGTATGGAGCATACAGGTAAAGCAAGTAAATTGTGTCTCACTTCTTGAATGTCTATAAGAGCATAAACTTTCATTTCAATTATGATATACCTTATTACAGATATTTTAGAAGAATACTGCTTAATAGGATACAAGGCTCCGCGATGTTTGATTGTATATAATTACTTATTTCCATGATCGGTATCGCGATTATATGATAACCGAATAAGCAGAACGAAAATACTACAACTTTAGTTCTCGATGATGTTGTCAGTGTTTAGTCAAAACATGCCTACTCCCAAGAAAATATGGAAACACTAAAAATATATATGCACTAAAGTAGATGAAAGTTTTAACAAAACTGCAACAGATAAATCTATTAATTATAAATTTCAACCCAACAAAGATTTCAAATCTTTATTTCCCCAGAAAATTGTTAAATAGAAATCACTATTTCATGATTTGGTTTATAAATTGTGTTAACTTTATTTGAACTTGTCATCCAGACATGAAGAATCTAAATAATTTACGACATAAAATTATCAAATATGGAAAGATTGGTATATTAGTGTTGTTTGAGGGTGATAATTAAAGGTGAAGGAGAAAAATTCAGTGCATAGTTGAAATCTGTCGCTCACTTATTCAAGCTGAAAGAATCAACTACGTAAATTTACTGTTGATTTAAAAAGGTGAAATATTTAAACAGTTACAAAAATAGCAACTTACCGTCTGAAGGTTTAGATTACGAGCCCTGCAAGTCACTGAAATCAAATCAGTTGCAGATCTCTCGTCGACATTTATTTTCGACAGGTAATTAATATGTGATAGGTGAGGGATAGAATTGAAAACAAGATAACTAGCCTGATGTATATACACATAAATAAAATTTTAATTTGTAATTAAAAAATAAAGCGAGTGAGTGTGTGATTGAGTGACATTTTGCAAACAAGTATCAATAGCAACGAATTGTTTGTCAAAAAATAAAATAACATGTCAAATTACGTTTCTTTATGGCATATGTCAGAAGTATGTAATTTATAAAAAAGTTGTCTTCTCTCAAGCATATTTGATTTGATTCTTACATTGTATTAATATAACACCCAATTGTGGTTCAGTTATATCTTTTCTTATAATTCGTTTTAATCCACTGTCTCAGCAAATTGACAGAGCAAAGGAATATCGTGATGATTTTTCAATTTGTTATAATATTTTTGATGGTAGAACTGTTTCGAATCAATCTCATCCTTGTATTTCAACCTACAGTGGATGACCATAAATGATATTCCCAAATATTTAAATATAACATAACTATACAAATAAAACTACTTTGTTTAACTTATGTCGATATTTTAATATTAGTTTAGTGTTATAAAATGGTTTCGACACATTGCCGATTTTATCAACATCCAATTATTCAGTGGAAAAATAGATATACACAATATAATTATTTATGAATCACATTTTCCGTCATAAATTACAGATTAAAATATAAGCAAAATCTACTACGGCACAATTCTAATATTATAATTACTATAAACATGCTTAATTCTCAGATGTAATGAAAGTACCTTCTTTATACACAGACAGATATGTGGAACTCCAACGGGAACATTCCTGTCCTCAGCCTTTTTGATAGAACTTTTGAAGACGGTTTCTTGGTATTGCTGTTTTCTCCTTTATTGTGACTTTTTCTTGACCTTTTTTCGGATTTCTTGCATATTTTTTCATATTTCATAGCCTCAGAGAAAATAGCATGCCCTCAATCTCTGGAGATCTCTCTTTCAACACTCTAATCCGGAGATTGCATGCTTGCATCATATCCAACCCTGTGAATCCGACAGATACAAGAGACCTTGTCTCTTGGCTGTCTAGACCTCTGCGTCTCTTTTGAACATCTTTTCTTTACTATGTAGCGATTGTTACGTACCTCTTTAGTTTTCCCTTCTATTTTCCTAAACCTTTATGGTTAACCACTCTTAGGTCATGATCTTCGAATCATTGCCCGGAGAGGGGTTTTTAGTCGGTAAAGTCCGGCACTACGTCTTGTAGATTTCCCCCTCTTTGCTCCAATATAAAAAAATCATAATTTATTCTGAAAACAAATCAATGTGTTATTTTATGAAGCCTTATTTTGTGTTTAGTTGGGAATTCCTGTAAATATAAATAATGAATTTAGCCAAAACTATTCCCTAAAAATAACAGTTTGGTACGATCGGTTTCATTTCTAGCACTACTGTACATAAGTATTTCTGCTAATTACAATTCTCAATGAGGAAGAACCTCATTAATAAAGAGAGAATATTTAACTATTAATTTTGAATTGAAGCGTAGGAGCAACTTCAGAAAGATGTGTTTCTTATGAAATAAAAGTCTGAACTGATTAGAGGTTTGTGGTAAACAAATAAAGAAAACTTTTTGGGCTACTTGATTTTATGAAAAATATTGTAATATGTTTATATGCAACGAAATTCAAATGTCTACAAGTAAATAATGCATAGAAATTCAAACAAAATGGTCCTGTGGCATAGACAACTAGAGTACCTACATTATAAAGGCGTACAGGATTTGTACAGAAAGCGACTGGTACACGGTAATAAATTGGATAATGATAAATTACCCATGTGGTGTGACAATGTCAACGAGGTGAGCAAGCAAGGAAACCCTTTACTGACAGAGAAGGAAGAAGTAAGCAGTTACTGAATATTGTCCATTCAGACATCTGCGGACCAATGCGAGTCAAATTCAGCGGTGGATCAAGATATCTTCTTACATTAATAGACGAATATAATAGGTGGTGCCAGGTTTTTTCCTTAAGTCAAAGAGAGAAGTTTTTGAAAAATTTAAGGAGTACAAAAGAACTGTCGAAAATAAACTGGTAATGAAATTAAGAGAGAATTAGCTGAGAAATTGAAGATCATAAATTGCAAGGTTTTTCTTTAGAATAGAAATTAATCAAAGTAAGAAAGGAGTAACACTTAAACAAAAAAAAATATATTTTAGAGAAATTCAGAATGGTAGATTGCAATCCAATTAAAACACCGTATGACTGCCACTCAAAATTTAACAGAGATTTAAAACCATTCAAAGACCCCGCACGATACAGAGAATTAATTGGTACTCTAATGTACTCTAATGTAACCGATCAAAACTGGGGCTTTACAATAACTAGTTGTGTCGTTGGATGTGGTACCGCCTTCCTTTCTGCCAATAGAACTTGGATTTGAGCCTCCTTTTCCTTTTCTTATTTCACGATTCTTGTCTTTTAATAGGAACTTTAATAGGGTCACTAAATAAAAACGAAAATATCACTACCAACACTTTTCCGTAGTTGCTACCGAAACTTAGTTAAATGACGATCGTTACCTCTGCCATTGATAACGACAGAAAAGTCTCTTATTGTTAGCGACTTTTGTCAATTGTTCAAAGTGTGGGTAGCAACCAGGGAATATTGTTGAAAATTACAATTTTTTTTGAGTTGTTCGTCCTTCTTTTGTCTGAATTTAGTTATAATAGTTACCATAATCGAAAGAGAAGAGCTGTTAATTTGGCTTGTAACCTCGGTTACTAAACCAATAAACCATGTGTAGGGTCCGGAAAAAAGAAAAGCTAAGTGAAAAACTCAATAAAACCCAAAAGTCTGCTGACGTTTCCAGAGGTACCCGATTTCCTTAGGAATAAAATTTTGGAACTAGAATGTGAGATACAGAGAGTGAAAGAGTGCTTACACAGCTTTGTCGTCTAAACTAGGGATACCATCGGTAAACTCTGATAGTACCCCTACTCCTAACGCTAATCCAAAATCTTTATCCCAACTAGCCACCCTTGCATCCCCTGCAAAGTCTCCCAGGTCTAAAACTCAGAAGACTTCTTGGAACTCGGTCACTCCCAAGGAGGTGATGTCGAAATTGTGAACCATTTATGGTTCAGTGTTGAAATTTATGTATATTGAATTGTATTAAAGTATTTTAGACCAAGTACCCTAAGAATTAGAAGAGCCTTCTCATAGAAAATAAACTCTTAAATTAGTATGGCAGAACAGTGTAGTTAGAAATGGAATACAGGTTACAGTACTTTAAATCACAAACATTTATATAACCTTGTTATTAAAGTAATTATTTAACGTTTCTAATTGAATGAAATTATTTGGTAGCGCTTAAGGCTAGCCGTCTCAGTCTCAGTTTCGGCTCGTATTTTTTGACAACTCACTGACAATCTTGACAACTGATCTTTGTGTAATTTTGTTTTGTTTGGTGTCCGATCCTATAATGCTCTTTGGCGAATTACAGAAAGTGGATATTTCAGTGCGAAAAATGGGAACATATAAATACTAATCAAGGAGATGACCCAGCTTACAAATTCCGATAATATGCATTCCTCAGTTAATTTAATGCTGTCTTGTTAACCCGAAGTAGTTTACCTGAAGCATTCTTCTCAAAAAAATCTAATTTACAGCGCAATGAAGCTTACGCTATTATTAAGAATTAAAAATTATAACACAACTTAAAACAAATAATGTTTCATCTCCTCTTGGGAATCCAATTGTAACTGATGCGATGACCTGTAGGAGTGTACTGAAACTACACATAAACTAATAAAATTGTAATTTGTATTGTGCGCCTGTAGACAGTTAAGTTGTAATTTTAACACTAAATTCTTAAATATAAGTTTTTCTCCTGAAATAATAAATTCTTTTAAGAAAATTTAATAGGTTATGGGGCCAGAAAAGCCCAGGGAAGCCCAGAATGGCTTACTTGCTGAGAAAAGTAATGAAGTTAACCTAAAACGTCAATACGACAATTGAAAAGTGTTTTCTCGTAACATCTGGAATAAGGGTTCTTAAATTGTCAGCAAACAATCAATTGGCATTAATTGAAAAGTTAACTGGCCGAGATAATTACGTAACATGGCGATTTGCTCTAAAAACATACCTACAGCAAGAGGAGTTGTGGAACTGCATAGACCCCACCACATGTGTCATTGTGGACATTGTTGTCTGAAGAATATGCATCGACAAAAGTGTGTGAATTGTTAATTAGACATTGCTATTCCTAACAAATATCAAAATTTTATATATTTCCTTTGATAAGACAATAATAACACTTAAACATCTTTTTTAGCTGCTTTTTTTCAATTCTGTTAAACTTATAAATTCACATCACATAATTAGGACATTCCCACATTCCGCATATTTTGGCAAATTGAAATAACCTCTCTCAGTAATTCGCCAAAGAGCATTATAGGATTGGACACCAAACAAAACGAAATTACACAAAGATCAGTTGCCAAGATTGTCAATGAGCTGTCAAAAAATATTAACCGAAACTGAGATCTGAGACGGCCAATCATGAGCGCTGTTTTTTCCCAAACCAATTTAAAAGTTACTTCTCTATGAGAAGTCTCTTGTAATTCTTAGTCTACTTGGATTAGAATACTTTAATGCAATTCGATATACATAAATTTGAAGACTGAATCATAACTGGTGGGGTGCATCGTAGTTAGACAATTTCGACATCACCTACTTGGGGGTGTCCGAGTTCCTGAGTTTTGGAGCTGGAAGACTGTGCAGGAGTGGGGGTGGCTGGTTGGGATAAAGATTTGGGATTAGCGTTATCAACTCTTCCCTTTCGATTATGGTAACTATTATAACTAAATTCAGACAGAAGAAGGACGAACAACTCAAAGAAAAATTGATACTATTAACAATATTCCCTGGTTGCACTTTGAACAATTGACAAAGGTCGCTAACAATAAGAGACCTTTCTGTCGTTACCAATGGCAGCGGTAACAATCGTCATTTATCCAAATTTGAGTAGCAACTACGGAAAAGTGTTTGTTAAGGAATGAAATTGCACATTGATACTTGGAACACTCTGTATAGATGCCCTAACGCAAGCGTCATGCTACGCAGGGTTTTTAGTTCTTAGTTTTTAGTCTTTGACGTTTCTAGCACACTTTGTAATAATATAATAAACGATCAGTGTTCTTGTAACATCGACTATTATTCTCATCACACTCACACCTCAGTTTTCAAAAGTGTTTGTAGAGATATTTTTGTGTTTATTTAGTGTCCATCTTTTGTCTGAATTTAGTTAGTTACCAAATTCAGACAAATGAAAAAATTTGTTTACTTTTCTGGTAACCTTGGTTACCAATCCAAGAAACAACTGAATTAAATTTTTGTTTTCGTACTATAAACAGTTTAATAACCGAATTAGCGTTAATGAAATGGGAAAACAGCAAGTGTGCCTGCAAAAGGTCGAGTGGTTCCGAATTATATTGGAACCGGACGGCACATCGCCAGCAAAAACCGTGAAAGAAGAAAAGAAAAAGGCGGTTCAAATCCAGGTTCTATTGGCAGAAAGAAAGGTCAACCGCCCGGTAAACCCTGAGCACGACTCCGTTCCAAGTTCCGAAAGAGTTAACTATCTAAAGTAAGTAACAACAGAAAAATTCGGCAAAGTGCCACACCGACATCAGACCCCCAAATGGAGTTAGACATAACGTTAATATAAACAATAAAATAGAATAAAGTATGTTAAAAAACAATAACAATTGACATATGAAGGCGACCGAGGTAACCTTGGTGATCAAGAAATAGTGAGAGTCAGTTTGAGAGAAACAGCTCAAGAGCTCAGTAGTGGCTGTCTTTTTTGTTGATTCATCCTTTGTATTTCAATTATTTGATTGAATAAATTACTGCAATTTCTTGCATATTCTCTGAGGTTATGGGCCCAGTGCGTGCAGGATAAAGTTATACAATTGAGGTTGGAAGTCAATTGTGGTGAAGGTAACAGACAAAGATGGCGAACGTTACTGTAAATAACATTCTAAAAATTCAACAACTCGATGGCACGAATTTTAGCAAATGGAAATATCGTGTGGGAATTTTGCTTGATGAAATGGAGTTGAGAAGATTCATCGAGGTATCGTTGGAGGTCATTCTTACAGCGGAAAAAGATGTGACAAAACATCCTACGATTAAGTTGAATGAAAGGAAATGTGTTTCGATATTAGTACAGTCAGTTCATGATAGCCAACTTGAGTATGTTCGCGAAAAAGCTCGGGCAAAGGACATGTTCGACACATTATGCACGATTTTCGAAAGGAAAAGTGTGGCGTCGCAAGTTTTATTACGAAAACAATTGCTGACAATGAAATACAATGAGTCGGATGATATGATAAGTTACCTTTTGCAATTTGATAAGAGAATTCGAGAGTTAAAGTCAACGTGAGCTAAAATGGAAGAGCTTGATGTGGTTGTACATTTGTTGATTACTATGCCAAGAGGTTATGATAACCTAGTGACACCATCGGAAACGATGGATCAATCAAAGTTAACTGTAGAATTTGTTAAAACTCGGTTAATGGATGAGTACAATAAGCGGACTGGTGGAAATGGTTCAAGTAAATCAATTGAGCCTGGAGCAATGTTTGCTGGGAATAAGACAATTATATGTCATTTGTGTAAAAAACCTGGACACAAATAGGCTCAATGTTTTCGCAATAAAAACAAAAAAGAGAGGTCAAATAGAGAAAGCGCAAACAGAGCAAGCGGTTCATCGATGTATGCAATTGCTGAAGATGGTACCAAAGAGAATTTGGCAGAATCGAAGGCATTTAACGCTCAATTGCAGCAGAATAGCGGTAATTACGCGGAAATAAAATTTGTCTTAGATTCTGGAGCGACTCAGCATATGGTGAATCAGAAGATGTTCTTCGATAAATTGGAACCAATTGACGAAATAAGCATTTCGGTTGCCAAGAAAAATCAAAGCATTGTTGCAAAGCAACGTGGTGACATTCTCGTTAAAACATTTCACCATGGTGACACATCGGTAAAAACAATGGAGGACGTTCTATTCGTGAATGATTTGAAATGCAACTTGATGTCAATTCGAAGACTAACACAAAAGGGATATCGAATTGTGTTTGAGTGTGATTATGCCTATGTATCGCTGAATGGTGTCGAAAAGTTTGTCGGACGCGTAAATGGAAGAATGTATGAAGTGACTTTGTACGTTGACAACAATGTGTTTGCGGGATTTACAGGAGTGAATAATTTGAAAACAATATCACAGAATCTATGGCATTTTAGACTTGGTCATCTCAACCGAAATGATATGAAAAAGTTAGCCAATTATATGGCTATTGGTATGAGTAATGTAAAAAAAAGGATACACAGTTGTGCGAATCGTGTGTACTTGGAAAACATGTTCGTTCACCGTTTCCAAGAAATTCAAATACACGTTCATTCCGAGTTTTGGAATTGATTCACAGTGATGTTTGTGGATCGTATCCAACGAATGCATACGATGGGTCACGTTATTTTGTGACATTCATGGATGATTATTCGAGAGCATCCATGGTCTATTGCATCAAGAGAAAAAGTGAAACGTTTGGTAAATTCAAGGAATTTGTTGCAATGGCTGAGGCACTTCATGGCTCAAAGGTGTTAAAATTGAGACATGATGGCGGTGGTGAATATACGTCAAACGAATTTAAAGAATACTGCAAACAAAAGGGTATTCAGATGTTAGTCACCGTTGGTTCAGTATCTGAACGTTTAAATGAAACGCTGCAAAACAAGGCTACGACAATGCTTTTGGCCAGTGGGATGGAAAATAAGTTTTGGAATGAAGCAATTATGTCGGCAAATTATATCAAAAATCGATCGCCAACGAACGCGGTTGGAAAGCAGTTTAAAGACAAGACACCAGCAGAAATTTGGTTTGGAAAGAAACCGGAGCTGTCAAACCTTCGAATATTTGATTCTGAATGTTACAATCATATTCCACTTGAAAAGCGGTTGAAATTACAAGCAAAAGCAACAAAATGTATTATGCTTGGTTATGGTGCGACGTTTGGTACGTATCAACTCTGGGATATTGAACAACAGAAGCTGATTTTTAGTTGAAATGTAACATTCAATGAATCATCGGTATTAAATCGATCAAAGTTAGTAGAGATAATCGGTTCAGAGGCGGTTACAGATAGTGGGAGTACGTGTGACGGTAAAGCAGTTCAACCAAATGATGATGAACAGTCGCGTACTGATAAAACTGGAGAAATCCACAGTACTAATTTGGCTTGTGTTGGTAACGGCGTTTATTTGGATAACATGGGTACCAGCGAGGTAACTCAACGAAAGAGCGGGAGAGTAAGAAAGGCACCGCTACGTTAAGGTAATTATGCACCTGAATGTGATGCGCATATGGCACTATCATCTATCGAAGGTGAATCACTAGTGTTATCAGCAGAACGATTTGTTGGTGACGATCCGTCCACAATATCGGAAGCAAAACGGCGTAGTGACTGGTCTGAGTGGGAATAAGCAATCAATTGTGAGATGCAGTCGTTAGCAAAGAACAATACTAGGTCTATTTGCGACTTACCTAGAGGAAGAAAAGCAATCACAAATAATTGAAATGTCTTTATGATTCGGATTGCCTTCATTCTATTCTATTGAGAGGCGGTGTTAATATAAACAATAAAATAGAATAAAGTAAGTTAAAAAACAATAACAATTGACAAATGAAGGCGACCGAGGTAACCTTGGTGATCAAGAAACAGTGAGAGTCAGTTTGAGAGAAACAGCTCAAGAGCACAGTAGTAGTTGTCTTTTTTGTTGATTCATCCTTTGTATTTCAATTAATTGATTGAATAAATTACTGCAATTTCTTGCACATTCTCTGAAAAGTAAGTAACAACAGCAAAATTCGGCAAAGAGCTACACCGATATCAGACCCCCAAATGGAGTTAGACATAACGTTCGTCCTTCTGTTTGAATTTAGTTATAAGAGTTGCCATTTTCAGACAAAAGAGAAGAGTTGTTAATTTGGCTGGCAACCTCGGTTACTAAACCAATAAACCATGTGTAGTGTCCGCGAAAAAGTTAAGCCAAGAGGTACCCGAAAACTAGATGTTAAGATTAAAATCTCGGAACTAGAGGGTGAATTAAAACGAATGAAAGTAAGTAATGCAGTAAGCTGTCTGCTAAACTACAGATACCATCGGTAAATCCTGGAAGTACTCCTACTTCTAACCCTAACACCAATCTGTCCTCCCGACCAGCCACCCCACACCTCCAAAACGCAGAAGTCTTCCACAAAGTGGGATACTCCTATGGAGGTGGTCTCGAAATCCTGACAACGCACCCCTGTGCTCTTCTGTTGTTTTTATTCTCCGTTGTCATCACAACCGTTATACACGATGTCTAGATATTCTAACATAACCTGCCTCGAGTGAATTGGACCAATGATGAGTAAGTATAGTATTTGCATGAGTACTGAGGTTTACACTTTAAACTATCAATTATCATTGGTTGATTGTGTCTTCTGAAATTTTATACATTATGTTCCTACTTTATCTACATGTAAAAAAATTAAAAACTAAGTTTCCTAAGTTGTTCTCTAAAGAGCTTATAACATTAACTATTCGTTATTCATTTGTAGACATTTGAATTCCGTTCCCATAAACAAATTTCAATTTTGTTCATAAAATCAGGTAGACTAAAAAGTTTTCTTTACTTGTTTACCACCATACTTTAATCAGTTCAAACTTTTATTTCATACGAACCACATCCCTCTGAAGTTGCTTCTACGCTTCAATTCAAAATTATTAGTTAAATATTCTCGCTTTTATTAATGAGTCCCTGCCTCATTGGAAATGATAATCGGAAGAAATACTTGTGTATAGTAATGCTAGAAATGAAACAGATCGTATCAAACTGTTATTTTTAGTGAATATTTTTGTCTAAATTCATTAATTTACTTACAGGAATTCCCAACTAAACAAAGAATAAGTACTTTCATGTATATGACGCTCCTTAAAACAACACATTAATACCTAATTAATTTGTTTTCAGAATAAATTAAGATTGAAATCTTAAAGTACGATGCAAAAGGCAAATGGTGTAGAGATTCTAGTGGCCCAAGAATTGGATTTAAATGTAAGTATAATTTTCATCTGTATTCAAGATTTTTATAATTAATGACATATTTTATGTTAAAACACACAATTAAATTATTTAAATTAAATGAAAAACAAATAAAATTGGTATATATAATAAAATTAATATTTAATATTAATTTTATATATCTTTTTTAAAGTATTTCGACGATTCGTTGGGCACGAGGAGTTACGTTCACATGGAAAGACTGAATACCGTCATATAAATGAAGATGAAATGAGCCACGACACATCCTGACGACATCGGCAAATATTTTCTCTGAGGCTATGAAATTTGAAAAAAAAATCCAAGAAATCCGAAAAAAGTACAAGAAAAAATCACAATAAAGAAGAAAACATCATTACCAAGAAACCGTATTCAAAAGTTCTACCAAAAAGGCTGAGGACTGGAATGTTCCCGTTTGAGTTACACATTTCTATCTCTGTATATAGCAAGTACTTTCATTTTATGGAAATGTTTCCATAGTGTGGATCTATCATCTGAGAATGAAGCTTGTTTATAGCAATTATAATTTTAGATTAGTGCCGAAGTAATTTTTCCTTAAATTTTAATCTGTACTGTAATCACTAAATGTGTTTCCTAAAAAAATATGTTGCATATAACTTTTAAGTACCTCCACTGAATAGTTGAAGGTTAAAAAAATCGACAATGGGTCGAAACCATTTGTTAACAACCAAACTTATATTAAATTAATCACATAACTTAAAGGTACACAAAGTAGTTTTATTTGGAAAGTTATATTATATATAAATATTTGGGAATCACATTTATGGTCATTTAGTGTAGGTTGAAATATAAGGATGAATTTGATTCGGAACAGTTCTACCATTTAGTATAACTCATCTCATCTCGATATTTCTTTGCTCTGTCAATTTGTTGACACTGTGGATTCAAACGAATAGAATTATACCAAAAAATATAACTGAACCACAACTTGATGTAATATTAATACAATGCAAGATCAATTCAATTTTACTTGAAAGACGACAACGTGTTTCTAAACTACATATTTCGAATTAGGATTAATTGAATTAACCATAACTCTTGCCTATAATTGGACAGGGTGACATGCTATAAGGTGACGTAATTTTAGCAACATAATTGTTATTTTCTTTTATTTGACAAACAAACTTCCTTCGTTTCTATTGAAACATGAAAGTCTGCAAGACGTTACTCACTCCAATACTCACTGCCAAATGTCCGTTTATTTTTGTAATTACTAATTAATTAAAATTTTATTTATGTATACATCAGGCTAGTTATCTTCCTTTCAATTTCATCCCTCACCTCTCTTAGCAACAAAATATATATCGGCATTTAAGTATAAAGTTAACAATGTTAACAAAAACAATTTCTATTCACATGTTAATTATATGCAGAATCACAGACAGTATTTCTTTGATTCAAAATAAATATCAACGAAAGATCTGCAACTGATTTGTTTTCAGTGACTCGTAATCGAAACCTTCAGACAGTAGGTTGCTATTATTGTAAATGTTTAAATATTTCACCTATTTAAATCAAAAGATAATTCACGTAGTTGATTCTTTAAGCAAGAATTAGTGAGCGGCAAATTTCAACTAGGTACTGAATTTTTTCTATCACGTTTGGTTGGATTATTACCCTCAAACAACACTAAGATATCAATCTTTCCAAATTTGCTAATTTTATGTCAAAATTTAATTAGATTCCTCATCTCTAGATGACAACTTCAAATAATGTCAACACATTTTATTAACAAAATCATGAAAAATTGATTTCTACTTTACAATTTTCTGATTTGCAATCTTTATTCAGATGAAATTTATAATTAATAGCTCTATCATATGTAATTTTGCTGAAATTTTCATCTACGTTTGTGCATATATATTTTAAGTATCTCCACGTTTTCTTGAGAGCTGACAAATTGGACAACGTGGCCTTAGTTGCTGATTTATAATCGCGATTATAGGAACCTGGGATCCTATTAAGTAGTACTTTTCTAAAAAATCTTTATAAACTTTCAAGAGGTGAAACACAATTTACTTTATCTTGAATGTCTATAGGAGCATAAACTTTTTTTTCATTTATGATATTATTATCATTATTACAGATATTTTAGAAGAATACTGCTTAATAGGATACAAGGCTCCGCGATGTGTGGTAGTATAAAATGATCTTCTATGATCAGTATCGCGATTAAATGATCAGCGAATAAGCAGAACAAAAATATTCCATCTTTAGTTCTCGATGTTGTCAGTGTGTTGTCAAATCACGCATACTCTCAAGAAAATATGGAGACACCAAAAATATATATGTACCAAAGTAGATGAAAATTTTAGCAGAACTGAAAGCCATTAATTATAAGTTTCAACCGAACTAAGATTGCAAATCAATATTTACGCAGAAAATTGTAAAATAGTAATCACTAATTTATGATTTGGTTTATGAATTGTGTTGATATTATTTGAATTTGTCATCCAGACATGAAGAATCTAAATAATGTGCGATATAAAAGTATCAAATATGGAAAGATTAGTATATCATTTGAGGGTGATAACCAATGGTGAAAAAGAAAGTGCATAGTTGAAATCTGTCGCTCAGTTATTCAAGCTGAGAGAATCATCTACGTGAATTTACTGTTGATTTAAAAAGGTGAAATATTTAAACAGTTACAAAAATAGCAACTTCCTGTCTGAATATTTATATTACGTGCCCTGAGAGTCACTGAAATCAAATCAGTTGCAGATCTCTCGTCGACATTTATTTCAAGCTTCAATAGCAACCAATTGTTTGTAAAAAAATAAAATAACATTTATGTTGCTAAGATTACGTTTCCTTATGACACATGTCACAAGTATGTAATTTAGAACAAAGTTGTCTTCTCCCAAGCAAAACTTGATTTGATTCTTATATTGTATTAATATTTCACCAAATTGTGGTTCAGTTATATCTTTTCTTATAATTCTTTTCGTTTTAATCCACAGTGTCAGCAAACTGACAGAGCAAAGGAATATCGTGATGATTTTTCGATTTGATATAATATTGTTGATGGTAGAAATGTTTCGAATCAATCTCATCCTTACATTTCAACCTACACTGGAAGACTATAAATGAGATTCACAAATAATTAAATATAACTTAACTTTACAAATAAAATTGCTTAGTTTAACTTAACAGCGGCGTTTACTAGACAAGGAATCGCACTTTCGGTCAGAAAAGGACACAAAACAAAACATAGCCCGTAATGTGGTGCCGCCACGAAATCAAACAAACATTCGGTTTTAAAACGTTCGTGTGCACAATTTTTTGCATGGGACAGGACCGCACTCGAGATCTCATATTTATAACGAATTTATTGGTTGTAAATAGATTATGAAATTTATAATAGTAATGAATTCTTAATATATTTTTATTAATTAAAATTATATAAAATTAATATATGATACAATAATATATATGAAAAATATAATAATGTATACAGTTACTAATGGGGTTTGTGTCGTATAGTTAGTTCTAAACCAATCACATTTTATCATATAAACAAATATAATAAATACGATATACAAATACGGATGTCGATTTACAATCTATTATTAATTTAAAAAAATGATCTCAAAGTTAATCTTTAATCGATTCTTATTGTTTCGATTTTGATTGTGTAGGATAGTGACCTTATCTCTAAATTTGCATTTAGTACATACTCTTGGCGCCACGAAAATTACTTTCGCACCCTTAGAGTGAGGAGTGATACAAACCAGTGCACGTGACCTGCGTGTATTTTTGTGTCGAAATTTAAGTGAAATGTGATAACATCAACAAAACGGATGGAATTTTTCTGTTCGGGTAGTACTTGAGTTAAGTGGTCAATGAGAGGGGTGCGATTCAGTATACATTTAAAACGAGCCAGAAATTTTAGTTCAGTTTTGGTGGTTGAAGAAACAGTCACAGTTTCAAACAAAGAAACAAATTAGTCTTATTTTAGTCGTGAGCCAAAGTGTAATTTATTGTAAACTCTTAAAGGTAAGTTTTTTATTCAATTTTTGATTTATATTGCTGTATTATTGTTTAGTATATATATATTTGTTAATTCATGTCATCAATTAATTGATTTTTACTTGTATATGTCACAATTTTGATATTTTTTCATATTTTTGTGTCCTTGGTTTTCCATTGGTTGCATCTATATTCCATGTTCATTGTTTGTTGTTGGTTTTTCTCCCAGTGAAATTATGAATAAAGAATGATTTATTTGAAGAATGTATTATGTTTATTTCAAATCGAATTTAGTGAATTTAATATAAATATCATAGTTTTAAATTTTTATTACATATATAGTATATAGTCGGCTGCAGAATGGCATTACCACCCCAAGGTCGAGTTTATGTAATTAAATTAACTTTATAAAATTGGAATATCAAGTGACACATAATTATGAAATTTAAAATCAAAGAAGCATGAACCATTGTATATTATAATGTATTTATATATAATAGTATACAATAATAAAATAAAAGCAATATTAATTCTAGAAAGTGCCGAAAACGCGTATATTTGCTTCTTGGACTAAGAGACGTGGAAAAAAAATCAAAAGTTCAAGTAAATGTACAAAGAAAAAGGGAAGTAGAGAAAATAGGATCATATATTGTGGATAAACTTTTAGAACGAGTTGAGAATTATAAAGAATCTACCCAATGTTCCCGATATATTTTAAATGAGACACTAGATAATATTTTCAATTCACGTCCAAACGAAGAAGCTCTTAGTCCATGTGGTACAACAACCCCGTTGCGTTCTGTTAGAACTAAGTCTAATTTAACCCCATGCAAAAGTGAAAGAAAAACGTTTTCAGAAATAAATGAAGAAAATGAACGGTATGTTTTTATTCAAATTGGCAAAATTCATCTTTTTTGGAAACCATATCTGACGGCGACGACTTAATTAGTATTATTTTAGAATTGAAAATTTTCCTTTGGATATAGAAGTTGTTCCTGAAATCAATTCATTGACAGGTTATCGAATTGTAGATATCAGATACTTCCTAAATATAACAACTAAAATTCAAGTACAACACAACAAGAGGTGCACTGGTGGACAATTAGTTTATCTAAAAGAAGTGCGATGTGGGTTAAGAAGCACATTTATTTTAAAATGCAACATTTGTGACAAAGAAGTATCAGTTTCAACAGAAAATCCGAAAACAAGGTCCAAAATTAATAGAGCAGCTGTATGGGGAACATTTTCAGTAGGAAGCACCTACGCACATTTAATGGAATTATTGAAAGTAATGGATATTCCATGTTTATCTAAAAATTTGTATTATAAAATTCAAAATGAATTGGATCAGGTGTGTTATAGTACCATTACTGAAATTTTTATTGTTTTTATACATGAAATATTATAGGTATGGAAAGAATCATTATGGCTTGCTTTGGAAGAAGCTGGAAAATTAGAACGTGAAGCTGCAATTAAGGAAGGACATGTAGATTCACATGGCATTCCATATATAACTGATGGATATTTAGATGGAGGATGGTCTAAACGAAGCTATGGACATACGTATAATGCAAATTCTGGAGCTGTAAGTTTATAATATATTCGGATATGTAACAAATAACATTTTATGTTATAATTTGTAGGCTGTTATAATAGGGAAAACAACAGGAAAAGTATTATTCGTAGGTGTAAGGAATAAATAGTGTTGTATTTGCGCTAGAGCCGAAAACAATAATGAAGCTGCTAAAACACATATTTGTTTTAAAAATTGGTCCGGTTCATCATCTTCAATGGAACAGGATATAATAGTAGAGGGATTTAATAACAGCATAGAAATGCATGGGTTGAAATATTTAAAATTTATTGCAGATGGTGATTTCTCAGTTTTTAAAAATATTAAAGAAAAGGTTAGATAAGTTTTACAAATATTTACACAATACATTTTAGGTTGTTAAAATTGAATGCATGAACCATGTATTAAAAAATTTCAGTAAAAACCTTTACAAAATTAAAAAAGATACTCAAGGGGTCAATGTTGATGCCAGAAAGATGTTAAAAAGCGATACTATTAATGAACTAAATAAATCAGTTCAATCTGCAATTTACGCAAATACGCAGGATCCAGAAAATCTAAGAGCCGATATTAGAAATTCAATATATCACGTTTATGGTAATCACAGTGCTTGCAAACAGTATTTGTGCACCAATACTGGAGACGTTTCTAATGATCGAACAACTCAACTTATATCTTCTGGCCTGCATCACCATCTTTTTGGTGCTATTGAGCAATTATTAATGAAGGCTGATTTACTTCTTGATAAAGAAACCAACAATAAAGCAGAAATTTTTATGAATATAATGGCTCGTTTCAATATGGGAAAAAGATTGAACTTGATTCAAAGAAATTCATTTCAAATACGAGCTCATTTAAGCGCCCTCTCTTACAATTATGGTTCAGATTGGCATACAAAACCTTGGAAATCATATTTTAATGAAAGTCCAGGTAAAAATCTAAAAAAATTTATAAGTGCTCAGGGTAATGAAAAAGAGCGGAAGCGCAAAAATCCTTTTGATAGGGAATCTGTAAAAAAAAGGATCAAATTTTCAGGAGATTCTAACTATGGTCCTAACATAGCGGAAACATATGTTTCAGATAGTGATATCAACTCTGCAGTACAAAATTTGTGCGAACGTTTGAAGGTGGTGTATGCTTTATGTATATATACATATATACTCCTACTTCTAACCCTAACACCAAGCCTTCTTCCCGACCAGCCACCCCACACCTCCAAACCGCAAGTTTTCCACGAAGTGGGTCACGCCTATAAAGGTGATATCGAAATCGTCTGATGATGACGCATCCCTGTGCTCACCGAAAGGACATGAAAGTACTGGAAAGTCTTTATATCCATTAAGGTCAAAAGCCAAAAGTGAATAATTGGAACAGTTTACCAGCATCTGGTTCTGATTTTTATTCCAATCATTGTGCATCAGTGGATATATTTTTAGTAACTGGAGATTGAAACCTGCCCCGAATGAATTGGACTAATGATGAGTATAGTGTTCTGAGGTTTACTCATTAAACTATCACTTGTCATTAGTTGATTGGGATTTACTTTTTAGCAATATGGATGTTAATGATTGTGAGCACAAATCTTATGAAATTTTATAAAATATGTTCCAACTTGATCTACCTGTAAAAATATTTAAGAACTATGTTTCTTAAGTTGTTCTATAAAGGGCTTATGACATTAACAATTCGTTATTCCTTTGCAGATATTTGAATTTCGTTGTCATAAACAAATTTGAATATTTTTCATAAAATCAAGTAGCACAAAAAGATTTCTTTATTTGGTTACCACCAAACTTTAAACAGTTCATATCGAAACATACCTCTCTTATACATAATTTGTTTTCAGAATAAATTCAATAAATTAAGATTGAAATCTGAAAGTACGATGTAAAAGGCAAATGCTGGAAAGATTCTAGTGGCCCAAGAATTGGATTTAAATGTACGTATAATTTTCATCTGTATTCAAGATTTTTATAATTAATGATATATTTTATGCTAAAACACACACAATTAAATTATTTAATTTAAATAAAAAACAAATAAGCTATTTCGACGATTCGTTGGACATCAGGAATTGACACATTGACAGACTGATTACTATCATATAAATGAAGATGAAATGTGCTATGACAAAGCCACATATCGGGAAATATGAAAAAAAAATCCAAGAAATCAAAAAAAGTACAAGCAAAAATCCCAATAAAGAAGAAAACTGCATTACCAAAAGTTCTACCAAAAAGGCTGAGGACTGGAATGTTCCCGTTGGAGTTCCACATATCTGTCTGTGTATAAAGCAGGTACTTTCATTTTGAGAATTAAGCATGTTTATAATAATTATAATTTTATAATTGTGGCGAAGAAATTTTTCCTATTGTAATCTGTACTCTATGACGGTAAATGCGTTTCCTAAATAATTATGTTGGATATATTATAAATAATTATGTTATATATAGCTGTAAATCTTTCTACTGAAAAATTGGTGGTTGAAAAAATCGACAATGTGTCGAAACCATTTTATAACACCAAACTAAATTTTCGACTTAAGTTAAACTAAGTAATTTTATTTGTAAAGTTAAGTTATATTTAATTATTTGTGAATCTCATTTATAGTCTTCCAGTGTAGGTTGAAATATAAGGATGAGATTGATTCGAAACAGTTCTACCATCAACAATATTATAACAAATCGAAAAATCATCACGATATTCCTTTGCTCTGTCAATTTGCTGACACTGTGGATTAAAACGAATAGAATTATAAGAAAAGATATAACTGAACCACAATTTGGTGAAATACAATATAAGAATCAAATCAAGTTTTGCTTGGGAGAAGACAACTTTTTTGCTAAATTACATACTTCTGACATATGTCATAAGGAAACGTAATCTTAGCAACATAAATGTTATTTTATTTTTTGACAAACAATTGAAACTTGAAATAAATGTCGACGAGAGATCTGCAACTGATTTGATTTCAGTGACTTTCAGGGCACGTAATCTAAACCTTCAGACAGTAAGTTGCTATTTTTGTAACTGTTTAAATATTTCACCTTTTTAAATCAACAGTAAATTCACGTAGGTGATTCTCTCAGCTTGAATAACTGAGCGACAGATTTCAACACTGAAATTTTCTTTTTCAACATTGGTTATCACCCTCAAATGATATACTAATCTTTCCATATTTGATAATTTTATATCGCAAATTATTTAGATTCCTCATGTCTGGATGACAAATTCAAATAATATCAACACAACTTATAAACCAAATCATAAAATAGTAATTTCTATTTTACAATTTTCTGCGTAATATTGATTTGCAATCTTTGTTCGGTTGAAACTTATAATTAATGGCTTTATCATTTGCAGTTCTGCTAAAATTTTCATCTACTTTGGTGCATATATATTTTTGGTGTCTCCATATTTTCTTGACAGTATGCGTGTTTTGGCAACACACTGACAACATCGAGAACTAAAGATGGAGTATTTTCGTTCTGCTTATTCGCGATACTGATCATAGAATGAAGGTATTTTATACTACCAAACATCGCGGACCCTTGTATCCTATTAAGCAGTATTCTTCTAAATTATCTATAATAATAATAATAATAATAATATCATAATTGAAATGAAAGTTTATGCTCTTATAGACATTCAAAAAGTGAGACACAATTTACTTGCTTTACCTATATGCTCCATACTTGCTTTAAAAATATGTTAAAATCGTGGTAGTAACTCTCCATATGCGTTGGGATGTACATGGAGTTCTTAGGATGCTTTATTTAAATTTGCCATCTGTAAAAAGAAATAATTATTGAGGGTATTGCAAAAATTATCTTCAAAAATTGATTGAATATATCATATTGTAGAAGAGATTGAAAAACACAGTGACCAAAAGTTTTTTTGAAAGAAGGAAAATGTCGGAGCGATTTTTAATTAGGGATGACTCTATTTGATTATACGTCGATGTAGTGCACTGATTCAGTTAACCAAAGGGGCGGTATATATAACACGATATTGTACACTAAATACTCTCTGTACCATGTAATATTGTATAACTTTGATTAACTTTTGATATATATACAAATCGGAATTCTTTTTTACAGTTTTTAAGACATCTTGGTGTTTTGATAATATATCATATGCCTAACTTTACTTAAATGAATTTTAATATGATTGGTAATATTTTGATTCAACAAAATTAAAGCCCACGGGAATTTTTCATATGACTTGATTTTCGAGAATTTCATGACGAATTAACACTATTTGAAATCAGAGCTCTAAAATAGATATATTTTGTTATTAGTGTAACTGTTCCAATATGATTGAATAAATGCAACAAATTATGTAGCTAAGGGAAATCAAATTTAAAAAACAATACAACACTTATTGTAAATTAGCAACTGTTATTTACAATTGTTCCTACAACTTAATTTGAAATATTAACAATTTCAACATTCAAGAGATGCTGTGAAACTTGAGAACACTAGGTATCTCATGATTCAAAAACTCAACAACTACAAACACGCCATCAATTTATTTCAGATGTAATTCATAACACATAATTTCTTAAAAGAGTCAAATTTGATGATTAACATCAATGGATTGAATTTAAATGGAAAATGTGTAGGGTTTAACATAATGGTTAAGGCTTGAGTAATACCATATGGAATAAATAATGAAATTATTTACTAACAATTTCTTAAAACAGGAGAATAAGTTTTTGAGAACTCTGGTCCTGTACGTTTGTTTTGTAAACTAACTGACAACTGATATTTCAGTTATTTCATTTTGCTTGTTGGTCGATTTTATATTGGCGATACCAAATATAGAAAGATGATTCTAAATTGTCGAGATATTCTGAACACAGGATTCTATAATAATAATGGAGGAGCTATCCTTCTGTGACAGTTAACAGTGAAACATTCTTCTGATACAATTTAATTTACAATGCGAAAAAACATCTTATTATTGAAAATAAAGCTTACGCTATAACAGAGTCAAGAATTGAGACACAATTTTCTTAGAAAAGCATTTATTTGGAATACCGATCAGACATGTGTCAGATGATGATATTCTTCCAGGTAAATAGAAAGGAAGAAGAACTGCCTTCGTTGCTATTGAACCCAGATTATGTACAAAACTATTTTTTGATAAATTTACCTTCTAAACTTGTTCATTTAGTTATTGCGAAGAGCACAAAAAACTTTTATTTATCTTCTAAAGGGTTCTTATCCCATCAAATAACATTCGCAAAGTTCAATTTATATTGTGCATAACAATCTTCAAGTTTTGATTCACCACCACGATTTGAACTTTATTTTAAAGCAAGTATGGAACATGTAGGTAAAGTAAATTGTGTTTCACCTCTTGAATGTTTATAAAGATTTTTTAGAAATATACTAATTAATAGGATCCCAGGTTCCTAGAATTGCGATTATAAATCAGCAACTAAGGCCAAGTTGTCCAATTTGTCAGCTCTCAAGAAAACGTGGAGACACTTAAAATATATATGCACAAACGTAGATGAAAATTTCAACAAAATTACAAATGATAGAGCTATTAATTATAAATTTCATCTGAACAAAGATTGCAAATCAGCAAATTGTAAAGTAGAAATCACTTTTTCATGATTTTGTTAATAAAATGTGCTGACATTATTTGAAGTTGTCATCTAGAGATGAGGAATATAATTAAATTTTGACATAAAATTAGCAAATTTGGAAAGATTGGTATCTTAGTGTTATTTGAGGGTAATAATTCAACCAAACGTGATAGAAAAATTTCAGTACCTAGTTGAAATTTGCCGCTCACAAATTCTTGCTTAAAGAATCAACTAGGTGAATTATCTTTTGATTTAAAAAGGTGAAATATTTAAACATTTACAATAATAGCAACCTACTGTCTGAAGGTTTCGATTACGAGTCACTGAAATCAAATCAGTTGCAGATCTCTCGTCGACATTTATTTTGAATCAAAGAAATACTGTCTGTGATTCTGCAGATAATTAACATGTGAATAGAAATTGTTTTTGTTAACATTGTTAACTTTATACTTAAATGCCGATATATATTTTGTTGCTAAGGGAGGTGAGGGATGTCGTCTTTCAAGTAAATTTGATTTGATCTTACATTGTATTAATATTACATCAAGTTGTGGTTCAGTTATATTTTTTGGTATAATTCTATTCGTTTGAATCCACAGTGTCAACAAATTGACAGAGCTAAGAAATATTGAGATGAGATGAGTTATACTAAATGGTAGAACTGTTCCGAATCAAATTCATCCTTATATTTCAACCCACACTAAATGACTATAAATGTGATTCCCAAATATTTATATATAAAATAACTTTCCAAATAAAACTACTTTGTGTACCTTTAAGTTATGTGGTTAATTTAATATAAGTTTGGTTGTTAATAAATGGTTTCGACCCATTGTCGATTTTTTTAACCTTCAGCTATTCAGTGGAGGTACTGAGTTATATGGAACATATTTTTTTAGGAAACACATTTAGTGATTACAGTACAGATTAAAATTTAAGGAAAAATTACTTCGGCACTAATCTAAAATTATAATTGCTATAAACAAGCTTCATTCTCAGATGATAGATGAGTTGAAACCTAGATCCACACTATGGAAACATTTCCATAAAATGAAAGTACTTGCTATATACAGAGATAGATATGTGGAACTCCAACGGATACATTCCAGTCCTCAGTCTTTTTGGTAGAACTTTTGAATACGGTTTCTTGGTAATGATGTTTTCTTCTTTATTGTGATTTTTTTTTGTACTTTTTTCGGATTTCTTGGATTTTTATTCATATTTCATAGCCTCAGAGAAAATATTTGCCGACGTCGTCAAGTTTTGTCGTGGCTCATTTCATCTTCATTTATATGATGGTAATCAGCCTTTCCATGTGAACGTAACTCGTCGTGCCCAACGAATCGTCGAAATACTTTAAAAAAGATATATAAAATTAATATTAAAGATTAATTTTATTATATATACCAATTTTATTTGTTTTTCATTTAAATTATATAATTTAATTGTGTGTTTTAACATAAAATATGTCATTAATTATAAAAATCTTGAATACAGATGAAAATTATACTTACATTTAAATCCAATTCTTGGGCCACTAGAATCTTTCCACCATTTGCTTTTTCATCGATCGATTTCAATCTTAATTTATTCTGAAAACAAATTAATTAGGTATTAATGTGTTGTTTTAAGGAGCGTCATATACATGAAAGTTCTTATTCTTTGTTTAGTTGGGATTCCTGTAAGTAAATTAATGAATTTAGACAAAAATATTACCTAAAAATAACAGTTTGATACGACCTGTTTCATTTCTAGCATTACTATACACAAGTATTTCTTCCGATTATCATTTCCAATGAGGCAGGGACTCATTAATAAAAGCGAGAATATTTAACTAATAATTTTGAATTGAAGCGTAGGAGCAACTTCAGAGAAATGTGGTTCGTATGAAATGTTTGAACTGATTAAAGTTTGGAGGTAAACAAGTAAAGAAAACTTTTTGGTCTACCTGATTTTATGAACAAAATTGAAATTTGTTTATGGGAACGGAATTCAAATGTCTACAAATGAATAACGAATAGTTAATTTTATAAGCTCTTTAGAGAACAACTTAGGAAACTTAGTCTTAATTTTTTTACATGTAGATAAAATAGGAACATATTGTATAAAATTTCATAAGACACAATCAACCAATGATAATTGATAGTTTAAAGTGTAAACCTCAGTACTCATGCAAACACTATACTTACTCATCATTGGTCCAATTCACTCGAGGCAAGTTATGTTAGAATATCTAGACATCGTGTATAACGGTTGTGATGACAACGGAGAATAAAAACAATAGAAGAGCGTAGTTATAGAAACAGAATTAAGTTGTAAGAGCAGAGTTGGTTGTATACAGCCCACCAATGTTGTAAGATAGTCAATAAGCGTTTTACTGAGTACCTTGCATTATCATTCCACGTCGCCTTGTAAGCAGGCATGTTCTAACTATTAACTTTTGTGTTTTGACCTTAATGGAAACAAATACTTCCAGTGCTTCCATGTCCTTTCGGTGAGCACAGGGGTGCGTCGTCAGGATTTCGAGAACACCTCCATAGGCAGACAGCTTACTGCATTACTTACTTTCATTCGTTGTAATTCACCCTCTAGTTCCGAGATTTTAATCTTAACGTCTAGTTTTCGGGTACCTCTTGGCTTATCTTTTTCGTGGACTCTACACATGGTTTATTGGTTTAGTAACCGAGGTTACCAACCAAATTAACAACTCTTCTCTTTTGTCTGAATATGGCAACTCTTATAACTAAATTCAAACAGAAGTACGAACGTTATGTCTAACTCCATTTGGGGGTCTGATGTCGGTGTGGCGCTTTGCCGAATTTTGCTGTTGTTACTTACTTTCGATAGTTAACTCTTTCGGAACTTGGAACGGAGTCGTGCTCAGGGTTTACCGGGCGGTTGACCTTTCTTTCTGCCAATAGAACCTGGATTTGAACCGCCTTTTCCTTTCCATCTTTCAAGGTTTTTGTCTCTTAGTAGGAACTTCTTGTAGAACGGAACTGGCGATGTGCCGTCCGGTTTCAATAGGATTCGGAACCACTCGACTTTTGCAGGTACACATGCTGTTTTCCCATTTCATTATCGCTAATTCGGTTATTAAACTGTTTATAGTACGAAAACAAAAATTTAATTCAGTTGTTTCTTGAATTGGTAACCAAGGTTACCAGACAAGTAAACAAATTTTTCATTTGTCTGAATTTGGTAACTAACTAAATTCAGACAAAAAGGGACACTAAATAAAAACAAAAATATCACTACAAACACTTTTGAAAACTGAGGTCTGAGTGTGATGAGATTAAACGCGATGTTACAAGAACACTAAACGTTTATTATATTATTACAAAGTGTGCACTCGGCTAGAAACGTCAAAGACTAAAAACTAAGAACTAAAAACCCTGCGTAGCATGACGCTTGCGTTAGGGCATCTATACAGAGGGCTTCCAAGTATCAATGTGCAATTTCATTCCTTAACAAACTCTTTTCCGTAGTTGCCACTCAAATTTGGATAAATGACGATTGTTACCGCTGCCATTGGTAACGTCAGAAAGGTCTCTTATTGTTAGCGACTTTTGTCAATTGTTCAAAGTGCAACCAGAGAATATTGTTGATAGTAACAATTTTTGTTTGAGTTGTTCGTCCTTCCTCTGTCTGAATTTTGTTATAATAGATACCATAATCGAAAGAGAAGAGTTGTTAACGCTAATCCCAAATCTTTATCCCAACCAGCCACCCCCACTCCTGCAAAGTCTTCCAGCTCAAAACTCAGGAACTCGGTCACCCCCAAGGAGGTGATGTCGAAATTGTCTAACTACAATGCACCAGTTATGGTTCAGTGTTCAAATTTATGTATATGGAATTGTATTAAAGTATTTTAGACCAAGTACACTAAGAATTGGAAGAGACTTCTCATAGAGAAGAAACTTTTAAATTGGTTTGGGAGAAAACAGCGCTAATGATTAGCCGTCTCAGATCTCAGTTTCGGTTAATATTTTTTGACAGCTCATTGACAATCTTGGCAACTGATCTTTGTGTAATTTCGTTTTGTTTGGTGTCCAATCCTATAATGCTCTTTGGCGAATTACTGAGAGAGGTTATTTCAATTTGCCAAAATATGCGGAAAGTAGGAAGGTCCTAATTATGTGATGTGAATTTATAAGTTTAACAATATTGAAAAAAAGCAGCTAAAAAAGATGTTTAAGTATTATTATTATCTTATCAAAGAAAATATATAAAATTTCGCCTTCATTACTGTTGAAACCTGAATATGTACAAAATATCATTTGATTTCAAAACTGATCTTGAACACTTATTTGGTAACTTTTTACAATTTCGTCAGTGAAAAGACAAAAACAACAAAGAAATAAGTATTTACACTTCGTTAGCTGTTTGTTTCACTTTTTAGCCTTCAATGCAGACACAAATCTAATATTTTTGTTTATATTCAAAACGTAATTATAATTTTGTCCAGATTGATGTAAATCTTCTGCGACCAACCTTCTTATTTATAACCTCTCGACAGTTGGTGCTCTTGATAATCATTTACTGGTTGATGCTGTTTATACAGGCATTTAAAAGGCATTTCATAGAATCTGCCATGATTTATTGTTTGCTAAACTAAATGGGCTGGATTTGACAAGTAATTTTTCCACTGTAAATAATCATAACGATTGTAATGTAAAGTGATTAGTTTTTATAAAAAAATTAATCAACACCATATTCGCAAGTTATACTTTAGATAAAAGATTTTAATATAATGTGTTTGAAATTTAAAAATGAGTAATAGACTGGGCGGTAGTTTTTCTAGAAAAGTTGGTTCGGCTCAAGCTAAAATGACTTTGGGTAAATGTAAAAGAAAAGCTGGAGCATATCTTGATGCGTTTGCTCACACATTAAAGTAGCTTTTTACACAAATACTGCTGTAGGATCCCAGGTTCTGCGATGTTTTGTCGTATAAAATATCCTCTTTCCATAATCGGTATCGCGATTATAAGTACAGCAATTAAGCAGAACGAAATACTCTCACATTAGCTGTCAAAATTCCCAGAGTTGTCAAAACGTGCGGACTCCTTAGGAACTCGTTAGGAATATTTAAACAATTACAATAATGGCAACTTGATGCCATTATTGTGGAGATGTCGATTACTGTTCCTGAAAGTCACGGAAATCAAATTAGTTGCAGATCTATCGTCGACATACAAAAACTGTCTGTGATTCTGATAGATAATTAACATGTGAAAAGAAATTGTTTTTGTTAACTTTGTTAACTTTATATTTCCATTAGAATAGATTGCTGCTAAGAGAAGTTCCAACTATTATAATTTAGTTTGAATATGTGATACGGACGACGTGAGGGATGAAATTGAAAACAGGATAACTAGATGTATATACACATAAATAAAATTTTAATTAATTAGTAATTACAAAACTAAACGAACATTTGGGAGTGGGTGTTGGACTGAGTGACATTTTACGAACTTTCAAGTTTCAATAGCAACGAAGGAATTTTGTTTATCAAATAAAAGAAAATAACATTTATGTTGCTAAGATTACGATTCCTTGTGACATATGCCAGACCTTAAAATATAAACAAAACATCCAATGTCCAATTGAACTTTATTCGAAATATGTAATTTAGAAAAAAGTTGTCTTCTTTCAAGTAAATTTGATTTGTTTCTTCCATTTCTTCTTTTATTGATGATCCTTGGTCCTGGATTTGCATTTGAGGACTTTTATGACCTTACTTATTACAAGTGTAGCACCCTTACTTACTTTGTTTCTTGTGGTTGGTATTGTTGACTGAGAATACTGTTGAGTCACTCTCAGGTTGTTTAACATCTTGTGATAGTTTTGATTTCACAGAAATTGAAGTTATCTTCATGCCGGAGCTTTCAATAGCAATAATCATAGGTTGATAGGAGGACTCTGGTAGACCGGAGAGTAGCAATGTAACTAGCCATTCATCGTCAACTGCGAAACCGATGTTTCTGAGCTTGTGAGCTGTACACATAAATTTGCTCACATATTTCTCTACGTTTTGACATAGAGTAAGTGAAGTATTATAGAGATCACGCAGCAGCCCATCACAGCGTGTCAACAAAGAGTCATCAAATACTTATGAAAACGTATCCCATACTTCTTTTGCAGTACTACTCTCTTGCATGTGCACGTAATTTATTTAAACAACTAGTAAATTTATCTTAGTTTTTGCCTTTGTGTCTCGTTTTGTGTCCACAATGACACATGTGGTGGGGTCTATGCAGTTCCACAACTCCTCTTGCTGTAGGTATGTTTTTAGAGCAAATCGCCACGTTACGTAATTATCTCGGCCGGTTAACTTTTCAATTAATGCCAATTGATTGTTTGCTGACAATTTAAGAACCCTTATTCCAGATGTTACGAGAAAACACTTTTCAATTGTCGTATTGACGTTTTAGGTTAACTTCTTTACTTTTCTCAGTAAGTAAGCCATTCTGGGCTTCCCTGGGCTTTTCTGGCTCCATAACCTGTTAATTTTTCTTAAAAGAATTTATTATTTCAGGAGAAAAACTTATATTTAAGAATTTAGTGTTAAAATTACAACTTAACTGTCTACAGGCGCACAATTCAAATTACAATTTTAACAGTTTATGTGTAGTTTCAGTACACTCCTACAGGTCATCGCATCAGTCATAATTGGATTCCCAAGAGAAAATGAAACATTATTTGTTTTAAGTTGTGTTATAATTTTTCATTCTTTATAATAGCCTAAGCTACATTGCGCTGTAAATTGAGAAGAATGTTTCAGGTAAACTACTTTGGGTTAACAAGACAGCATTAAATTAACTGAGGCAGACTGAAATATCCTCTTTCTATAATTCGCCAAAGAGCATTATAGGATCGGACACCAAACAAAACAAAATTACACAAAGATCGGTTGTCAAGATTGTCAGTGAGTTGTCAAAAAATACGAGCCGAAACTGAGACTGAGACGACTAGCCATTAGTGCTACCAAATAATTCCATTCAATTAGAAACGTTAAATAATTACTTTAATAACAAGGAGTTTATTTTCTATGAGAAGGCTCTTCTAATTCTTAGGGTACTTGGTCTAAAATACTTTAATACAATTCAATATACATAAATTTCAACACTGAACCATAAATGGTGGGGTGCGTCGTAGTTACACAATTTTGACATCACCTCCTTGGGGGTGACCGAGTTCCAAGAAGTTTTCTGAGTTTTGGTGGCTAGTTGGGACAAAGATTTGGGATTAGCGTTAGAAGTAGGGGTACTATCAGAGTTTACCGATAGCATCCCTAGTTTAGACGACAAAGCTGTGTAAGCACTCTTTCACTCTCTGTATCTCACCTTCACTTAGCTTTTCTTTTTTCCGGACCCTACACACAGTTTATTGGTGTAGTAACCGAGGTTACAAGCCAAATTAACAACTCTTCTCTTTCGATTATGGTAACTTTTATAACTAAATTCTGACAGAAGAAGGACGAACAACTCAAACAAAAATTGTTACTATCAACAATATTCCCTGGTTGCTACCTTGCCCACACTTTGAATAATTGACAAAAGTCGCTAACAATAAGAGACTTTTCTGTAGTTATCAATGGCAGAGGTAACGATCGTCATTTAACCAAGTTTCGGTAGCAACTGCGGAAAAGTGTTGGTAGTGACATTTTCGTTTTTATTTAGTGACCCTATTAAAGTTCCTATTAAAAGACAAGAACAGTGAAATAAGAAAAGGAAAAGGAGGCTCAAATACAGGTTCTATTGGCAGAAAGGAAGGCGGTACCACATCCAACGACACAGCTAATTATTGTAAAGCCGGTTACATTAGAGTACATTAGAGTACCAATTAATTCTCTGTATCGTGTGAGGTCTTTGAATGGTTTTAAATCTCTGTTAAATTTTGAGTTGCAGTCATACAGTGTTTTAATTGGATTGCAATCCACCATTCTGAAATTCTCTAAAACATATTTTTTTGTTTAAGTGTTACTCCTTTCTTACTTTGGTTAATTTCTATTCTAAAGAAAAACCTAGCAATCTTTGATCTTCAATTTCTCAGCTAATACTCTTTTAATTTCATTACCAGTTAGTTTTTTGAGAGCTCTTTTGTACTCCTTAAATTTTTCAAAAACGTCTCTCTTTGACTTAAGGAAAAAATCTGGAACCACCTATTATAATCATCTATTGATGTAAGAAGATATCTTGATCCACCGTTGAATCTGACTCGCATTGGTCCGCAGATATCTGAATGAACAATATTCAGTAACTACTTACTTCTTCCTTCTCTGTCAGTAAAGGGTTTCCTTGCTTGCTTACCTCGTTGACATTGTCACACCACATGGGTAATTTATCATTATCCAATTTATTACCGTGTACCAGTCGCTTTCTGTACAAATCCTGTACGCCTTTGCAATGTAAGTACTGTAGTTGTCTATGCCACAGGAAATTAATAGTTAATTAATATTCTCTCTTTATTCATGAGGTTCTGTTAGAGCATTTGTCAACATTGGCAACGTCTAATGCGCAACCCCCTCCCCTTAGTTAGTTAGGGTGAATTAGCTTTAAGTTACTTACTTTTAAGTCAGCTCGAGAGCAACACACAACGTTCAGATGCTCTGAGCAATATAAACAGAAAAATCACAAACTTGGCAGTTTTACTGACCACAAAACATACAAAACATTGGTCCTTCGAGCAGAAACTATTACACATACAAAACATTGGTCCTTCGAGCCGGATTTACGTGTACAAGATTAGCAAGAAGCAAGGGCGAACGGAAAACACCTGTTCAACACACAGAAGAATACGTGGCGATAAGTTTCGTCGTACCGAAAACAGCAATTAGTGTTCAATTGGCAACGGTTCCAGTTGAAATAACCAGTGCAGGCAAGTCAAGTTTGGATTTGGCATCGATTCCAGAAGAATTGCAGCAAAAGGAAGTCTAATCAACAACTATAGCAACATCAAGGTCATTTCAAAAACATACCAGGGTTTCAAGTCAAAAGGGCCTGCATTGCACGTGTCCACAACCATTGGTTTCAAGTCGAAAGGCCTGTGTAACACGTGTCTACAACCACTTGAGTCTTTGTTTCCCATCTACTACCTGCATGCACATTTGCCAATTTAAAAAATTCTTTACATTTGACAAACAAAATGATCACAATGTCTACTGAAAGCATTAAGAAATTACAATGTAAACGTCGTACAATCAAAGGCAAGCTGACCAGGTTGCAAAATTACGTAAACTCTATAGACACCGCAATCATTAATGACGAATTAATAGCACAATTAAGAATTCGTTTGGAAAAACATTCGTGTATATTAGATGAATTTTCTTCCATTTGTACAGAAATATACTACCTCGAAGATAATGAGGATAGTTCTGAATTGGCGGAGTTTGAAGATTCATTCTATGACGTTACAACAAAAATTACTAGATTAATCAACGATTATACCATATATAATCAAACACAATCGAATACGTCATCATCAGATACAGTCGCGAGCAATCCAATTACAGGTATAAAATTGCCTACAATAAATCTACCTTGTTTTAAGGGCCACTATGACGGTTGGCTAGAATTTCGCGATGCATTTAAGTCATTGATACATGCAAATCAATCTTTGTCCGACGTTCAAAAACTTTATTATTTGCGCTCGTGTCTTCAAGGGGATGCTGCTCGAGTCCATTGAAATTACTGCATATAATTATGATATTACTTGGCAATTGTTAGAAGATAGATTCGAGAACAAGTCCCTAATAATTCACAATCATATTAAAGCCATTTTCGATCATCCAAATGTTACAAAGGAATCACATGTTCAATTGCGAGATCTCTGCGACTCTGTGACAAAAAACTTGCGTGCTCTAAAATCTTTGGGCGAGCCGACAGATACGTGGGATACTCTTATAATTTACATAATCGCAACCAAAATGGACGATATTACCCGACGCGAATGGGAGATCGTCAACAACAACTCACAAATTCCAAACATGGCGGATATGTATAAATTTCTAAAAGGGCGTTGTGAGCTTTTAGAGAAACTGGAACATGAAAGGTCTAAAAAGCCAAAGAACAAACCATTCAAATCAAGCGCATATGCCACTGTGTCTGTCAAGGTCAGTGGTTATTATTGTAAAAAGGATCATGCAATTTACAACTGTAATAAATTTAAAGGGCTCTCAATAAATGACCGTATCTCAGAAACTAAAAGGCTTAAGCTGTGTCTAAACTGTTTAAGACAGGGACACAACACAAAAACATGCCATTCATTTAGTTGTCGAAAATGTGGCAAAAGGCATAATACCTTACTACATATTGAGACACATGTTGGCAGTGAAATTGTCACTGACACTGAAGTGCCAGTTACCATTGTCAATCACTCGGTGGCAAATGAACAAAGGCAAGTCTACTTGTCAACAGTCTTAATTCATGTAACAGATGCACAAGGCAACAATCAAGTTCTACGTGCACTACTTGACAACGGGTCCCAAAGTTCATTTGTGACTGAAAGGGCTGTTAAAATGTTAAATTTAAATAAACACAAAACCCAATTTAAAATTTCTGGTGTTGGTCAAACTATATCGGAGATTCAATATCAAACAATACTCGACATTTCTTCTGTTCAAGGTTCATTCAAAACATGCGTTTCATGTTTAATTATGAATAAGATCACAGAACCCATACCTTCTACTACAATGCCAAAATATAACTTTACACTTCCAAGTCGTATTACTTTGGCAGATCCTACTTTCAATATATGCAATGATATCGACATCCTGTTGGGTGCCGACATATTTTGGAAGGTTGTACTGCCTGAGCGTGTTTCACTGGGAAAACATAATCCTATGCTGCAAAATACGACCTTTGTGTGGATCGTTATAGGAGGTTGGAGTAAAGGGAATCAGAGGCATTCAGTCAATTGTTTAGTCGTAAACAAAACTGATGAAATCGTGAAGCGTTTTTGGGAAATAGAGGAAATAGGTGATTCGTATCAAATATTTAATGAAAGTTTTGCGAGAATCATTTTAAAGATCATTATGAGCGCGACTCGTCTGGCAGATTCATTGTACGAATTCCGTTTAACGACAAAAAAGGTCAGCTAGGCGAATCAAGGCAAGGAGCATTAAATAGATTTCAGTCGAAAGAAAATTAGCGAAAAATAGCCATTTAAAACAAAGTTACGATGAATTCATGCAAGAATATATCGACCTAGGACACATGAAACAAGTCGAGGATGTAGGTGATGAGAAGATTGGTACTCAATATTATTTACCTCATCATGCGGGTTTAAAAGAATCAAGTTTGACAACAAAAATACGTGTTGTATTTGATGCGTCGGCCAAGACAAGTAGCGGTCTTTCGCTAAATGATGTTCAATGCAGCGGCCTGACCATACAAAATGAGTTGTTTTCCATACTATTGAGATTCCGAATTAATCAATATGTTCTCACAGGAGATATATCAAAAATGTATCGTCAAGTTCTGGTTCATTTTGATGAACGATGCATGCAAAGAATATTTTGGAGATTCAACAAAAATGAAGCAATACAAACCTATGAGCTGGCAACCGTAACTTACGGCACAGCATCAGCACCATTCTTAAGTGTTAGATGTTTGAAACAATTAGCTATGGATCACTCAACAGAGTTTCCCGAAATTAGCAGGATCATTGAGAATGATTTCTATGTAGACGATGTGATTACGGGTGCTAATTCAAAGGCAGAGTTACTGCGCATTCAGCGAGAACTGTCAAACACCTTACAACGGGGCAAGTTCGAACTGCGCAAATGGTTGTGTAATGATTCAGAATTGTTATCTAAATTTCAAGTAAATAACAATTTAAATGTTGGATTAATTCATTTGGGACCAAATGACAATAATAAGGCGCTTGGTATACTATGGAATGCTTGTAACGACATTATTCAATTTGAAACAAGTCAGCTTAAATATTCTCAACAATTTCCAACCAAACGTTTCATTTTGTCAACAATAGGTCAAATATTTGATCCTTTGGGATTGATTGCACCTGTCACAATTTTGGAAAAATCCTTATTCAAAAATTGTGGTTACAAAAACTAGATTGGTATGATCCCATATCTGTTCATTTATCCAGTCTATGGTCAGAATTTGTAAATAATATTCAAAATTTGAATAACTTGAAGATTGATCGGTTTGTGTTGAAGCCAGAGTACGAGGAATGTGAGCTCCACGGTTTTGCAGACGCGTCTGAAGCGGCTTACGGTGCCTGTATTTACCTACGATGTAAGGTTAAAAATCAGTACTTTGTTCAAATGCTTTGTTCCAAATCAAAGGTTGCGCCAATTAAACAGGTATCATTGTCAAGGCTTGAATTATGCGCTGCAACATTACTCGCAAAATTAACAGACAAGGTACGACGATCAATCAGACTCAACATTCAAGCACAATTATTTTGGTCAGATTCCACGATTGTTCTTTGCTGGATACGAGGTTGTCCATCGCGTTGGAAAACCTTTGTTGCAAATCGCGTGGGTGTGATTCAGTCACTTACAAAACAAGAACAATGGAATCATGTAAGGTCTCAGTTAACTCCTGCAGATTTATTATCACGAGGTACGAATGCAGATGTTTTAAAAACCTCCACGTTTTGGTCAAATGGCCCACAGTGGCTCATTAAAGATAAGTCAGAATGGCCAGAATTTACGGAATCTGAACCGAATATAATTCCGGAGCAAAAAACTGTTTGTTTGCAAACAACCATTACAGACGAATCCATCTTCATACGATATTCGTCGATAACAAAATTAAAGCGCGTTGTTGCATACATGTTAAGATTTATTTCAAATTGTAAAGAAAAAAAAATATCTGGCCCTCTGAGCTGTACCGAATTAAAAAATTCTATGGTAGTTTTACTACGTGTAATGCAACAAACTACATTTGTTACTGAGTATAATGATTTGGTAAATAAAAGGCCAATTAATAAAAAAAGCAGACTATTGTCTTTAAATCCGTTTATTGATAACGACAATTTAATACGTGTGGGTGGTCGATTAATTAACGGTGATTATAATTTTAACAAAAAACATCCTGTCATCTTACCAAAGAGTCATGTTTTAACAGAATTGGTCCTCAGAAATGAGCATGTCAGACTGTTACATTGCAGACCTCAACAATTATTATATTCCGTACGGGATAATTATTGGCCAATCTCAGGTTGCACCGTATGTCGAGGAATAATTCGGAAATGTATTCGATGTTTTAAGGCTAAGCCAACGAATACGGAATATTTGATGGGTAATCTGCCTGAATGCCGCGTTAATCAGTTCAATCCTTTCACAAATGTTGGTTTGGATTACGCAGGGCCATTTTTGTTGAAAGATAGAATAACAAGAGGTGCAAAAATCATAAAGGCTTATGTTTGTGTCTTCGTTTGCATGGCTTCAAAGGCTATCCATTTAGAATTATTAACTAATTTGAGCACAGAGGCATTTTTACAAATGTTAAAAAGGTTCATCGCTAGACGAGGTTTGCCCTCCAACATATATTCCGACAATGCCACCACCTTTGTTGGTGCAGACTCCGCATTGAAAGAAGAATTTCTGTTTGTTGACACTAACGTAGATAATATTAATCAATTCTTGAATAAAGAAGGTATTACGTGGCATTTCATTCCTGTGCGATCACCTAATTTTGGAGGTATATGGGAAGCTGGTGTTAAAAGCTTTAAACATCACTTGAGGCGAATATTAGGCAATGATAAGTTTACGTTTGAAGAGTTTTATACGGTAATGTCACAGATTGAAGCAGTTTTCAACTCGCGTCCAATAAGTCCATTATCAACAAATCCAGATGATTTATCTCCGTTAACGCCGGGTCATTTTCTAATTGGCAAATGTTTAACTTCAATTCCTGAACCTGTCCTTTCCCACATGCCTGTCAACCGACTCAATAATTACCAACGACTGGATCAACTGAAACACCACTTTTGGCAACGTTGGCAAAAAGAGTACGTGTCCGAACTCCAAGCCAGGTTGAAATGGAAACAAGCGGGTCAACACATCCTCAAACCAGGACATCTTGTCATCATTAAGGACGACCAACTGCCCCCTCTACAGTGGCGTATGGGAAGCATTCTTGAGTTACATCCTGGTGAAGATGGAGAAGTGCGTGTAGTGAGTGTAAAAAGCACAACCGGTGTGCTAAAACGAGCAATTTCGAAAGTGTGTGCGCTACCTTGTGATTGACTTTTCTATTATGACTCCTATTCTGATTTCCAATGTATTAATTATATTCTATTTGTCTATTGAAAATTGTATTTTCAAGGCGGGCGGCATGTTAGAGCATTTGTCAACATTGGCAACGTCTAATGCGCACCCGCCTCCCCTTAGTTAGTTAGGGTGAATTAGCTTTAAGTTACTTACTTTTAAGTCAGCTCGAGAGCAACACACAACGTTCAGATGCTCCGAGCAAAATAAACAGAAAAATCGCAAACTTGGCAGTTTTACTAGTCCAGCACATACAAAACATTGGTCCTTCGAGCAGAAACTATTACACATACAAAACAGGTTCTTTCTCATTGAAAATGGTAATTAGAAGAAATACTTATGTACAGTAGTGCTAGAAATGAAACCGATCGTACCAAACTGTTATTTTTAGGGAATAATTTTGGCTAAATTCATTACTTATACTTACAGGAATTCCCAACTAAACACAGAATAACGCTCCATAAAACAACACATTGATTTGTTTTCAGAATAAATTATGATTTTTGTTTATTGGAACAAGGAGGCCTCTCCGGGCACCGATGCGAAGATCATGGCCTAAGAGTAATTAACCACAAAGGTTTAGGAAAATAGAAGGGAAAACTAAAGAGGTACGTAACAATCGCTACATGGTAAAGAAAAGATGTCCCAAAGAGACGCAGAGGTCTAGACAGCCAAGAAACAAGGTCTCTTGTATCTGTCGGATTCACAGGGTTGGATATCATGCAAGCATGCAATCTCCGGATTAGAGTGTTGAAAGATAGATCTCCGGAGATTGAGGGCATGCTATTTTCTCTGAGGCTATGAAATATGAAAAAATATGCAAGAAATCCGAAAAAAGTACAAGAAAAAATCACTATCTATCAAAAAGGCTGAGGACTAAAGCAGGTACTTTCATTTTATGGAAAGTTTTCCATAGTATGGGCATACGTTTCAACTCATCTAACATCTGAGAATTAAGCATGTTTATAGTAATTATAATATTAGAATGGTGCTGTAGTTGTTTTTGCTTATATTTTAATCTGTAATTTATGACGGAAAAGGTGTTTCCTAAATAACTATATATATATATATATATATATATATAGTTATATATATATATATATATATTTTTCCACTGAATAATTGGAGGTTGAAAAAATTGGCAATGTGTCGAAACCATTTTATAACACCAAACTAGTATTAAAATATCAACATAAGTTAAACAAAGTAGTCTTATTTGTAAAGTTATGTTATATTTAAATATTTGGGAATCTCATTTATGGTCATCCACTGTAGGTTGAAATACAAGGATGAGATTGATTCGAAACAGTTCTACCATCAAAAATATTATAACAAATTGAAAAATCATCACGATATTCCTTTGCTCTGTCAATTTGCTGAGACCGTGGATTAAAACGAATTATAAGAAAAGATATAACTGAACCACAATTTGGTGTTATATTAATACAATGTAAGAATCAAATCAAATTTGCTTGAGAGAAGACAACTTTTTTCTAAATTACATACTTCTGACATATGCCATAAAGAAACATAATGTTATTTTATTTTTTGACAAACAATTCGTTGCTATTGAAACTTGAAAGTTTGTAAAATGTCACTCAGTCACACACCCACTCGTTTTATTTTGTAATTACAAATTAATTAAAATTTTATTTATGTGTTTATACATCAGGCTAGTTATCTTGTTTTCAATTCTATTCCTCACCTTATAATAGTTGAAACTTCTCTTAGCAGCAATCTATTCAGCAGCAATAAATGTCAAAGAGGGATCTGCAACTGATTTGATTTCAGTGACTCTCAGGGCTAGTAATCTAAACCTTCAGACGGTAAGTTGCTATTTTTGTAACTGTTTAAATATTTCACCTTTTTAAATAAACAGTAAATTCACGTAGTTGATTCTTTCAGCTTGAATAAGTGAGCGACAGATTTCAACTATGCACTGAATTTTTCTCCTTCACCTTTAGTTATCACTCTCAAACAACACTAATATACCAATCTTTCCATATTTGATAATTTTATGTCGCCAATTATTTAGATTTTTCATGTCTGGATGACAAGTTCAAATAATGTTATCACAATTTATAAACCAAATCATGAAATAGTAATTCACACTATTTCACAATTTTCTGGGAGCCTTGTATCCTATTAAGCAGTATTCTTCAAAAATATCTGTAATAAGGTATATCATAATTGAAATGAAAGTTTATGCTCTTATAGACATTCAAGAAGTGAGACACAATTTACTTGCTTTACCTGTATGCTCCATACTTGCTTCAAAAATATGTTAATATCGTGGTGGTAACTCTATATATGCGTTGGGATGTAGATGGAGTTCTTAAGATACTTTATTTAAATTTGCAATCTGTAAAAAGAAATAATTTTTGAGGGTATTGCAAAAATTATCTTCAAAAATTGATTGAATAAATCATATTGTAGAAGAGAATGAAAAACACAGTGACCAAAGATTTTTTTGAAAGAAGGAAAATAACGGAGCGATTTTTAATTAGGGATGTCTCAATTTGATTATACGGCGTTGTAGTGCGTTGATTCAGTCAACCAAAGGGGCGGTATATATAACACGATATTTTACACTAAATACTCTCTGTACTCTGTAATATTGCATAACTTTGGTTAACTTTTGATATATATACAAATCGGGATTCTTTTTTACAGTTTCTAAGACATTTTGGTGTTTTGTTAATATATCTTATCTCCTAACTTTATTTAAGTGAACTTTAAATATAATTGGTAATATTTTGATACAGCAAAATTAAAGCCCACGGGAAATTTTCATGTGGCTTGATTTCCGAGAGTTTCATGATTAATTAACACTATTTGAAATCAGCGCTCTAAAATAGATATATTTCGTTATTAATGTAATTGTTACAATATTCCGCCTTGATTAACTGCAATAAATATGTATCTAAGGGAATCCAAATTTAAAAAACAATAGAACACTTGTTGTAACCTAGCAACTGTTATTTACAACTGTTCCCAAAACTTAATTTAAAATATTAACAATTTCAGCATTCAAGAGATGCTGTGAAACTTTAGAACAGTAGGTGTCTCACCATTCAAAAAATCAACAACTACATACACGCCATTAATTTATTTCAGATGTAAATCATAAGGAATAACACATAATGTCTAAGGAAAGTCAAATTTGATGATTAACATCAGTGAATCAAATTTAAATGGAAAATGTGTGTGGTTTAAATTAATGGTTAAGACTTGAATAATACTATATGGAATAAATAATGAAATTATTTATTAACAATTTCTTAAAACGAGAGAATAAGTTTTTGAGAACTCTGGTTCTGTACGTGTGTTTTGACAACTAACTGTCAACTGATGTTGGACTTATTTCATTTTGCTTGTTGGCCGATTTTATAAAGGCCTTACCAAGTATACAAAGTTGTTATTATAAATTGTCGAGATGATTCTAAATAAATGATTCTGAACACAGGATCCTATAATAATAATCGAGGAGCTATTTTCCTGTCACAGTTCTGCTGAAATAATTTAATTTACAATGCGAAAAAATATCTTATTCTTGAAAATAAAGCTTACGCTATAACAGAGTCAAGAATTGAGACGCAATTTACTTGGAAAATCATTTATTTAGAATACCGATCAGACATGTAGTAGATGTTAAGATTCTGCATATAGCATATAGATAAACCAAGTAAATTGTGTGTCACCTCTTGAATGTTTATCTTTCTTTTCAGTTATGTTATACCTTATTGCACGGTAAAGTAGTTTTTTTAGAAAAATACTACTTAAAATGATCCCAGGTTCCTATAATCGCGATTATAAGATTAGCAACTAAGCAGAATGAAAATACCCCAACATGCCCAAGTTGTCTAATTTATCAGCAAGTTGTCAAAACGTGCGTGGTGGTTACTAGCTCTCAAGAAAACGTTGAGACACTTAAAATATATATGCACCAAAGTAGATGAAAATTTCATCAAAATTACAAATGATACAGCTAGATTGCAAATTTTTACACAGAAAATTGTCACTTGAATTTGTTTATAAATTGTGTTGTCATTATTTGAACTTGTCATCTAGACATGAGGAATCTGAATAAATTTTGACATAAAATTAGCAAAATTAGAACGATTGGTATCTTAGTGTTGTTTGAGGGTGATAATCCAACCAAACGTGAAAGAGAGAAATTCAGTACCTAGTTGAAATTTGCCGCTCACTAATTCTTGCTTAAAAAATCAACTACGTGAATTATTTTTTGATTTAAAAAGGTGACATGTTTAAACAGTTACAATAATAGCAACCTACTGTCCGAAGGTTCCGATTACGAGTCACTGAAATCAAATCAGTTGTAGATGTCTCGACGACATTTATTTTCCGTCAAAGGAATACTGCCTGTGAATCTGACAGATAATTAACATGTGAATAGAAATTGTTTTCATTAACTTTATACTTAAATGCAGAAATATATTTTGCTAGTAAGAGAGGTGGGGGATGAAATTGAAAACAAGTAACTTGCCTGATGTATATACACATAAATAAAATTTTAATTAATTAGTACAAAATTAAACGAACATTTTGGAGTGAGTGTTGTATTGAGTGACATTTTGCAATCTTTCCTGTTTCAGTTGCAACGAAGGGAGATATGTTAGTCAAATAAGAGAAAATAACATTTATGTTGCTAAGATTACGTCACCTTATGATGTATGTCAGCCTGTCCAATTATAGGCAAGAGTTATGGTTAATTCAATTAAACCTAATTCAAAATATGTGGTTTGGAAACACGTTGTCTTCTTTCAAGTAAATTTGATTTGATCTTATATTGTATTAATATTACATCAAATTGTGGTTCAGTTATATTTTTTGTTATAATTCTATTTGTTTGAATCCACAGTGTCAACAAACTGACAGAGCAAAGAAATGTCGAGATGAGTTATAATAACTTTAATGATAGAACTGTTCCAAATTAATTTCATCCTTATATTTCTACTTACACAAAATGACTATAATTGTGGTTCCCAAATATTTAAATATAATATAACTTTCCAAATGAAACTACTTTGTTTATGTTTTGTGGTTAATTTAATTAATTTTAACCTCCATTTAGTTAGTGGAAAGAAGTACTTAAAAGATATATACGACATAATTTTTTAGAAAACACATTTACTGATTACAGTACAGATTAAATTTTAAGGAAGAATTACTTCGGCACTATTCTAAAATTATAATTAGAATAAACAAGCTTAATTCTCAGATGTAGGATGAGTTTTAACGTAGGTCCATACTATCGAAACATGGGACTCGAGATGGCGATCTGTGGGACAAGAAGTGTACTTCTGTACAAAGAAAATTTCAACACGAGGCGGATTCAGGTAGAGGCGTTACTTACCAAAATCGATACCTGGGATTTCGTTAATGGTGAAGTATCAAAGCCAGTTATATGTCAGGGTGACACAAAAAGTGAATCAGCGGAATCAGTGAAAATCTGGATGTAAATAAGATAAAAAGGTAAATGCGGACATGATCCTATGCATAAGCCCATCGGACCTCAAGAGTATCAAAGGATGCGAGATTTCCAAAGATGTATGGCTTAAATTGGACTAAATCCATGCTTCAAATGGACCGGCACTATTGAAACAATTATTTTATATATTTTATATATAATATTTATTTAAGTATAAATAAAATTGGATAACGATAAATTACCCACGTGGTGTGACATATATCAACGAGGTAAACAAGCATGGACAAACTTTACTGCCAGAGAATTAAGAATTAAGCAGTTACTGAATATTGTTCATTCAGACATCTGCGGACCAATGCGAGTTAGAACCAATGGTGGATCAAGATATCTTCTAACATTTAGGTGAACCAAAGCAAGAAAGGAGTAACACTTATATATATATATATATATATATATATATATATATATATATATATATATTAGAGAAATTCAGAATGGTAGATTCCAATCCATCAAAACTGGGGCTTTACAATAATTAGCTGTATCTTTCTGACAATCGAACCTGGATTTGAGCCGCTTTTTCAGTTTCTTATTTCACGGTTTTTGTCTCTTAATAGGAACTTCTTCTGAAATGGAACTGGCGATGTGCCGTGTGGTCCCAATAGGACTCTGAAGCACTCGAACTTCTTGCACGCTTGCTGTTTTCGCATTTCATGACCGCTAATTCAGTTATTAAATTGTTTATAGTACAGAAACCAAAACTTAATTCGGTTGTTTCTTGAATTGGAAACCAAGGTTACCAACCAAGTAAACAATTTTTTTTATTTGTCTGAATTTAGTAACTAACTAAATTCAGACAAAAGATGGACAGATTTCAGTAGTTGCTACCCAAACTTGGATAAATGACGATTGTTACCGCTGCCATTGGTAACGACAGAAAAGTCTTTTATTGTTAGCAACTTTTGTCAATTGTTCAAAGTGTGGTTAGCAACCAGGGAATATTGTTGATAGTAACAATTTTGGTGTGAGTTGATTGTCATTCTTCTGTTTGAATTTAGTTATAATAGTTACCATATTCGAAAGAGAAGAGTTGTTAATTTGGCTGGTAACATCGGTTACTAAACCAATAAACTATGTGTAGTGTCCGGAAAAGAGACAAGCTAAGTGAAAAACTCAATAAAACCCAAAAGTCTGCCGACCTTTCCAGAGGTACCCGATTTTCTTAGTGTTCAAATTTATGTATATTGAATAGTATTAAAGCATTGCATATTCTTCAGACAACAAAAGTATGTTTTGCTTTTGATTAATAAACATATCTCCTTCATTGCTGTTGGAACCTGAATATGTACAAAATGTAATTTGATTTCAAAACTGAACTTGAACAATTATTTGGTAACTTACAATTTCGTCGTTGAAAAGACGAAAACTACAAAAGAAATAAGTATTTACTTTTTACACGTGAGCCGTTTGTTTCATTTTTTAGCTTTCAATGCAAACACAAATTTAAGCAATATCGTTTTGTCATGAAAATATTTTTGTTTATATTCAAAAAATAATAATTTTTTCCAGATTGATGTTTTTAATGAACTCAGAAGTCAGATTTATCTAGTAATAGAGGTCCTTATGATATTCCTTCTACAGTATTGAATGAATTGTGGATTATCATTAACAAAGCCTCTAACCATGAAATTTAACTTGTTTTTAAAATGTGCTTTATTTCCTAATGCACAGAAAAATTCATTTATTATACGTACCTTAAAGAATGGAGATAGTTTACTTCTAACAAATTTAGGCCTGTATGAAAAATGTTTTGTATTCCATAATTGTCCAAAAAAATTCATTTCCAAAATTATTATGCCATAGTTCCAAAAATGAGAGTCAACACGGATTTTGCAAATGTAAATCTTCTGCGACCAATCTTCTTATTTATAACAATTCGACAGTTATTATTTACAGGTTGATGTTGTTTATACAGACTTTTAAAAGGCATTTGATAGAATCTGCCATGATTTATTGTTTGCTTAACTAACTGGGCTGGAGTTGTCAAGTAAGTTTTCCACTGTAGATAATCATAACGATTGCAATGTAAAGTGATTAGTTTTTTAAAAAAAAATAAATCAACATTATTTTCGAAAGTTACACTTTACATAAAAGATTTTAATGTAATATGTTTGAAATTTAGAAATGTGTAATAGATTAGGCGGTAGTTTATCTAGAAAAGTTGGTTTGGCTCAAACTAAAATGAATTTGCGTAAATGTAAAAGAAAAGCTGGTGAATATTCTGGTGCTGAAAGAGTTCAAACACAGAGGTTCAAGAATACAGATATTATTAAAAAGCACTGATTGCAGAACAATTTTTAAATGGGATGGACAGTAATTTAGCATATAAATTCCAGCTTAAAGTATGCGTTATTGTTGAAGAAGAAATTATGAGTAGAAATATTTAATCTTTCCATTTCTCTGTTAACATCATCTATTACTGACTAGTAATTAATAAGTCAACTTAGTTGTCACGCCCTTCCAAATTCTGTCAATGTCAAAACTTTTCGGGTTATTCATCAAACTCTCTAATACCCTCAAAAATTATTTCTATTTACAAATTGCAAATTTAAATAAAGCATCCTAAGAACTCCATTTACAATTCAACGCATATGGAGAGTTACTACCACGATTTTAACACATTTTTAAAGCAAGTATGGAACATATAAGTAAAACAAGTAATCGTGTCTCACTTCTTGAATGTCTATAATAGTGTAAGCGTTCCTTTTAATTATGTTGCCCTTGTTGCACTATAAAGTAGATATTTAGAAAAATACTAGTTAATAGGATCCTAGGCTTTGCGATGCTTTGTCGTATAAAATAACCTCTTTTTATAATCGGTATCGCGATTATAAGATCAGCAATTAACCAGAACGAAAATATTCCAACATTAGTTGACTAAGTTGTCAGAGAGTTGTCAAAACGTGCGTACTCGTTAGGAACACTCAAGAAAACGTGGAGACACTAAAAATATATATGTAACAAACCAACAAAAAATGCTATTACTTATAAATTTCTACTGTAAAAAGATTGCAAATCTTTACGCAGAAAATTGTAGAATAGATATCAATATTTCATGATTTGGTTTAAAAGTTGTGTTGACATTATTTAAACTTGTCATCCAAACATGAGGAATCTAAATAAATTTCGTCATAAAATTAGCAAATTTGGAAACATTGGTATCTCAGTGTTGTGGGAGAGTGATAACCCAACCAAAAGTGAAAGAGAAAAATTCAGTGCACCGTTGAAAATTATCGCTCACTAATTAAAGAATCAACCACGTTAATGGCAAGTTTTTGTCTGAAAATTTCGATTACGAGTCCTGAAAAATCACGGAAATCACGAACTTTCAAGTTTCAGTAGCAACGAAGGAAATTTGTTTATCAAATAAAAGAAAATAACATTTATGTTGCTAAGATTACGTTTCCTTGTGACATGTGCCAGACGTTACAATATAAACAAAACGTCCAATGTCCAAATAAACCATATTCGAAATATGTAATTTAGAAAAAAGTTGTCTTCTTTCAAGTAAATTTGATTTCAGTAAGAAGAAATGCTAGTTGTGTCTATGTTGATGATAGCCTGTTATTCTCAACTGATGAATCAGAACTAAATTGATTTAAAAGAGAACTGAAAAACACATTTGAAATTAAAATAATGGAAACCCCAAGTAATTATTTGGGAATGCAAATAGAAAGTTTTAGTATTTATGTGGAACAAATTTTAAACAGATTTGAAAAGACTAATGCTAATCCTAATACTATTCCAGTCGACCCTCACATAACACAGCCTGTTCCGTCAAATTTTACTTGGCTACCACCGCAAATAATCTGCCTTAGAGACAATAAATCTGTTGCCAGTTTAGGAACATATAATACTTTCGTAAAAAGCACCTTTTTGTTTTGACCTTCATCGTCATGGTCTAACCTCACTTGTACTGAGCATTGCACAGATTATACTTTGTTGTCTGCGACTCTGATTTTATGTATGACAGGAGCCGTCATATTTTCAAGCATGTTCTTACTTACACTTGCCATGGGTCATTTTGGCTGGATGTTGCCTCAAACACAACAGCATATGATGAACTACTTGCTTTTTGTTGAACATTCTTGGTCCTGGATTTGCATTTGAGGACTTTTATGACCTTACTTATTACAAGTGTAGCACCCTTACTTACTTTGTTTCTTGTGGTTGTTCTTGTTGACTGGGAAACCTAACAACACACACAAAAATTGAAGTTACCTTCATGCCGGAGCTTTCAATAGTAATAATCATTGGTTGATAGGATTCTGGTAGACCGGAGAGTTGCACTGTAAATAGCCATTCATCGCCAACTTCGAAACCAATGTTTCTGAGCTTGTGAGCGGTACACATTATTTTGCTCACATATTTCTCTACGTTTTAACGTGCAGTAAGTGAAGTATTACAGAGATCATGCAGCAGCCCATCACAGCGTGTCAACCAAGAGTTATCAAATACTTATGAAAACGTATCCTATACTTCTTTTGCAGTACTACTCTCTTGTATGTGCACGTAATTTATTTAGTCAACTGGTAAATTTATCCTAGTGTTTGCCTTTGTGACTCATTTTGTGTCCACAATGACACATGTGGGGAGGTTTATGCAGTCCACAACTTCTCTTGCTGTAGATGTGTTTTTACAGCAAATCGCCAGGTTACGTAATTATCTCGGCCGGTTAACTTTTCAATTAATGCCAATTGATTGTTTGCTGACAATTTAAGAACCCTTATTCCAGATGTTACGAGAAATCACCTTTCAATTGTCGTATTGACGTTTTAGGTTAACTTTATTACTTTTCTCAGTAAATAAGCCTTTCTGCGCTTAAAAGAATTTATTATTTCTGAAGAAAAATTTATATTTAAGAATTTAGTGTTAAAATTACAACTTAACTGTCCACAGGCGCACAATTCAAATTACAATTTTAACAGTTTATGTGTAGTTTCAGTGCACTCCTAGCAGGTCATCGCATCAGTTATAATTGGCTTCCCAAGAGGAGATGAAACATTATTTGTTTTAAGTAGTGTCAAAATTTTTCATTCTTTATAATAGTGTAAGCTACATTGTGCTGTAAATTAGATTTTTTTAGAAGAATGCTTCAAGTAAACTAATTAGGGTTAACAAGACAGCATTAAGTTAACTAAGGAAAGCATATCATATTTTGTACGCTGGGTCAGCTCCTGGAGTAATATTTATACGATCCACATTCCGCACATTTTGGCAGATTGAAATAACCTCTTTCCGTAATTCGCCAAAGAGCATTATAGGATCGGATACAGAACAAAATAAAATTACACAAAGATCAGTTGTCAAGATTGTCAATGAGTTGTCAAAGAATACGAACCGTATTCCATATCAGTCTTCACAATTTTGCCAAACTAATTTAAGTGTTTCTTTTCTATGAAAACTTTTTTCTAAATGTTAGTGGATTTATCTTTTTGCTTTAATTCAATTCAATATACATAAATTTGAACACTGAACAATTTCTAACATTATCTCAGTCATCTAAATCTTATCAATATTAAAATTTGCCCTAATATATATTATTTATTTCCTTGAAAATTATTACTTTTTACCAGTGTGCGTGTATATTCGGATTCAAACTCAGATAAATCAAATGTATATGAAAAAATACATTCAAAATTTATAGTCAAATTATTTTATTATCATTAACCATTAGTGACAATAAAGTATGTATCTAAGGACATTTATATAATATTTAAAAAACAAAAGAAAACTTACTGCATTGTCCCGGATGTGAATCGGTACGGTCTCAGTCGGGGATCGTCGTGTCGGTACGGATATTCGAACCGGCACGACTTTGGGCGCCGTGTTTGAAGGATATAACTGTTCATATTATATATATATATATATATATATATATATATATATATCAGTTACTAAATCAATAAACTATGTGTAATTTGAGCAGAAATGACAAACCAAGTGAAAAACTCAATAAAACCCAAAAGTCTGCCGGCGCTTCAAGAGGTACCCGAAAACTATGCCTTAGGAATAAAATATCTGCTGTCTGCTAAACTACAGACACCTTCGGTAAATCCTGGAAATACTTCTACTTCTAACATCAATCCTTTCTCCCAACTGGCCACCCCACACCTCCAAAACGCAAAAGTTTTCCACGAAGTGGGTCACGCCTATGAAGGTGATGTCGAAATCGTCTGATGATGACGCACCCCTGCGCTCACCGAAAGGACACGAAAGTACCGGAAGTCTTTATTTCCATTAAGGTCAAAAGCCAAAAGTGAATAATTGGAACAATTTACCAGCATCTGGTTCAGTTTTTGATTCCAATCATTGTGCATCAGTGGATATATTTTTAGTAACTGGAGATTGAAATCTGCCCCGAGTGAATTGGACTAATGATGAGTATAGTGTTTTCATGAGTACTGAGGTTTACTCATTAAACTATCACTTATCATTAGTTGATTGGGATTTACTTTTTAGCAATATGGATGTTAATGATTGTGAGCACAAATCTTATGAAATTTTATACAATATGTTCCATCTTAATCTACCTGTAAAAAATAATTAAGAACTATGTTTCTTAAGTTGTTCTATAAAGAGCTTATGACATTAACAATTTGTTATTCATTTGCAAATATTTGAATTTCGTTGTCATAAACAAATTTAAATATTTTTCATAAAATCAAGTAGCCCAAAAAGATTTCTTTAATTGGTTACCACCAAACTGTAACCAGTTCATACGGAAACATACCTCTCTTATACATAATTTGTTTTCAGAATAAATTCAGATTGAAATCTGAAAGTACGATGTAAAAGGCAAATGCTGGAAAGATTCTAGTGTCCCAAGAATTGGATTTAAATGTACGTATAATTTTCATCTGTATTCAAGATTTTTATAATTAATGATATATTTTATGCTAAAACATACACAATTAAATTATTTAATTTAAATAAAAAACAAATAAACTATTTCGACGATTCGTTGGACACCAGGAGTTAGTTACACATTGACAGACTGATTACTATCATATAAATGAAGATGAAATGAGCTACGACAAAGCCACACGATATCGGGAAATATTTTCTCCGAGGCTATGAAATATGAAAAAAAAAATCCAAGAAATCAGAAAAAAGTACAAGAAAAAATCCCAATAAAGAATAAAACAAGGCTGAGGGCTGGAATGTTCCTGCTGGAGTCCCACATATGTGTGTGTGCTGTGTGTGTATAAAGCAGGTACTTTCATTTTGTTGAAATGTTTCCACAGTATGGACCTATGTTTCAACTCATCTAACATTTGAGAATTAGGCATGTTTATAATAATTATAATTTGATAATTGTGGCGAAGAAATTTTTCCTATTGTAATCTGTACTTTATGACGGTAAATGCGTTTCCTAAATAATTATGTTGTATATATTATAAATAATTATGTTATATATAGCTGTAAATCTTGCTACTGAATAATTGGAGTTTGAAATAATCGACAATGTGTCGAAACCATTTTATAACACCAAACTAAATTATCGCCTTAAGGGCGGCGTCTCCCTGTGTTAAATTCCCTATACAAACGCCGCCGACGACTTGGAGCAAATCTCAAAAACTACGCAATCAATCTATTTGAAATTTTGGGTGTGGATTAACAAATGTTTGATCTTTGACATGACATTTTTAAAGCCGTAATTTTATTTAATAACAAAGTGATTGATGATCAAACTAAGGTCATTTTCTACCATTTTTGTACAGCAAATAACTCAAAAAATAAAGAATATTTTGTTAAATGAAATATGTCATGTCAAAGTTTAGATATTTAACAAGACTGTACAGTAAAAATTTTCCGAGAAAAATAATTCGTTTTTTAGATTTGGTCCAAATTAGCAAATTAATAAAATTTCATACGTAAACCGAATAATCATAGAAATCTGTAAGTATCAGTGATTGGGGAGAAGGAAGGGGGGTATGTCATGTGTTCCACTCATTATTCATAGATGGCCAGTCAATAGGCGTATTCAGGGAAATTTGTACATTTTTATACGTTATTATAGTAATAAAATTTAGAAACTCTTTGATTCATAATACTACTAATTTCAGAATTACAAATTGGCCACATGTAAGAAAGCCATGTGAGCCTGTATCATACAAGAAATTCAAAATTAATATATATATTTTTAAAAAATATTGATAATTGATTATTCATCATTAATTAAATTTATGTGATGTAAAAATATATTATAATCTCATTATTTATATAGTTATCAAATTATTTAAATAGTAAATTTTTAACCTGTAAATCTAAAATGAAAATTCTGCTTATTGTTCAATATAATATAATACAATACAATTTTCATTATCTGATAAATTAAAATCAAAACACTTTTTATATACAATATTGTTTGGTTTATAATTACAGTAATGTAATGCGTAAACTTTGTAATTTGAATGAAATTTATAGGAATGGAACGTAGTGAAACAAATTATTTCAAAAATTAATGTTTTATTAAAATGTCATTTTTTTTTCTTTTCTTGCGCTTCTCTGATGTAGGGTGGATCTAAACATTTTAAATTTCGCCCTCTTCTATTTAAAATTATCTCTGGCCCCAGACAATTCAAAAAGAATCTTTCCAATTTTGGAAGTATTTTGTTAATCCAAAAGTCTTCATCTTTAGGAATTACTTCGACGTGAATTTTATTTTTTGGCCCTGAATATACAATAAAATAGCATCGTTTAGCTCCTATAATATTTAGTTGGCCTTGTATTTGATAGTAATATTCGTGATTTTTCCTAAGTGCTATTTTATTGTCTTTCATTGACAAATATGGTATTTGTTTTCTTATAATCCCCTCTTCTAACGAATATCCAGATTTGAAGGTCTTATAAGAACACTTGACCTCCACAATTTCGTCTTCAGAAATAATTCCTGAAAATATAAAAATTTAATTATAAAAATACACAATATAATTTATAAAAATTTGATACCATCAGGTGAAGCTCCTAAATATCCATGAAGAACGTCAACAAATAAACCGGCAGGCTTTACAATTTTATTGTAGTCTTCTTCAAATTTTTTTATTGCTACCGTTTCATTTATTTTCCCGTACTTTGTAGCTTCAGTAGAAACATTATTTTTTCTTAAAATTTTTTTAACTATACTATCACAAGATGTCGATTCTTTTAATTTTATAACATCTCCAAAATTGGAAGCAGTAAGCCGGTGCATTCTTTCCGTTAAATAATTTGGATTGTTAAATTGGCCAATTGTTTTTTCGTTTATTTTAAACTGTTCTTCTTTAGTAATCTTTAAGAAAACTTGTTTAAAAATTATGTATATATACATAAAGCATCAAACGTTCGCACAAATTTTGTACTGCTGAGTTGATATCACTATCTGAAACATATGTTTCCGCTATGTTAGGACCATAGTTAGAATCTCCTGAAAATTTGATCCTTTTTTTTACAGATTCCCTATCATAAGGATTTTTGGGCTTCCGCTCTTTTTCATTACCCTGAACACTTATAAATTTTTTTAGATTTTTACCTGGACTTTCATTAAAATATGATTTCCAAGGTTTTGTATGCCAATCTGAACCATAATTGTAAGAGAGGACGCTTAAATGAGCTCGTATTTGAAATGAATTTCTTTGAATCAAGTTCAATCTTTTTCCCATATTGAAATGAGCCATTATATTCATAAAAATTTCTGCTTTATTGTTGGTTTCTTTATCAAGAAGTAAATCAGCCTTCATTAATAATTGCTCAACAGGCCAGAAGATATAAGTTGAGTTGTTCGATCATTAGAAACGTCTCCAGTATTGGTGCACAAATACTGTTTGCAAGCACTGTGATTACCATAAACGTGATATATTGAATTTCTAATATCGGCTCTTAGATTTTCTGGATCCTGCGTATTTGCGTAAATTGCAGATTGAACTGATTTATTTAGTTCATTAATAGTATCGCTTTTTAACATCTTTCTGGCATCAACAGGGACCCCTTGAGTATCTTTTTTAATTTTGTAAAGGTTTTTACTGAAATTTTTTAATACATGGTTCATGCATTCAATTTTAACAACCTAAAAAGTATTGTGTAAATATTTGTAAAACTTATCTAACTATTATTTTATATTACAAGTTTACCTCGTGTCCATATGGTACCTTTTCTTTAATATTTTTAAAAACTGAGGAATCACCATCTGCAATAAATTTTAAGTATTTCAACCCATGCATTTCTATGCTGTTATTAAATCCCTCTACTATTATATCCTGTTCCATTGAAGATGATGAACCGGACCAATTTTTAAAACAAATATGTGTTTTAGCAGCTTCATTATTGTTTTCGGCTCTAGCGCAAATACAACAGTATTTATTCCTTACACCTACGAATAATACTTTTCCTGTTGTTTTCCCTATTATAACAGCCTACAAATTATAACATAAAATGTTATTTGTTACATATCCGAATATATTATAAACTTACAGCTCCAGAATTTGCATTATACGTATGTCCATAGCTTCGTTTAGACCATCCTCCATCTAAATATCCATCAGTTATATATGGAATGCCATGTGAATCTACATGTCCTTCCTTAATTGCAGCTTCACGTTCTAATTTTCCAGCTTCTTCCAAAGCAAGCCATAATGATTCTTTCCATACCTATAATATTTCATGTATAAAAACAATAAAAATTTCAGTAATGGTACTATAACACACCTGATCCAATTCATTTTGAATTTTATAATACAAATTTTTAGATAAACATGGAATATCCATTACTTTCAATAATTCCATTAAATGTGCGTAGGTGCTTCCTACTGAAAATGTTCCCCATACAGCTGCTCTATTAATTTTGGACCTTGTTTTCGGATTTTCTGTTGAAACTGATACTTCTTTGTCACAAATGTTGCATTTTAAAATAAATGTGCTTCTTAACCCACATCGCACTTCTTTTAGATAAACTAATTGTCCACCAGTGCACCTCTTGTTGTGTTGTACTTGAATTTTAGTTGTTATATTTAGGAAGTATCTGATATCTACAATTCGATAACCTGTCAATGAATTGATTTCAGGAACAACTTCTATATCCAAAGGAAAATTTTCAATTCTAAAATAATACTAATTAAGTCGTCGCCGTCAGATATGGTTTCCAAAAAAGATGAATTTTGCCAATTTGAATAAAAACATACCGTTCATTTTCTTCATTTATTTCTGAAAACGTTTTTCTTTCACTTTTGCATGGGGTTAAATTAGACTTAGTTCTAACAGAACGTAACGGGGTTGTTGTACCACATGGACTAAGAGCTTCTTCGTTTGGACGTGAATTGAAAATATTATCTAGTATCTCATTTAAAATATATCGGGAACATTGGGTAGATTCTTTATAATTCTCAACTCGTTCTAAAAGTTTATCCACAATATATGATCCTATTTTCTCTACTTCCCTTTTTCTTTGTACATTTACTTGAACTTTTGATTTTTTTTCCACGTCTCTTAGTCCAAGAAGCAAATATACGCGTTTTCGGCACTTTCTAGAATTAATATTGCTTTTATTTTATTATTGTATACTATTATATATAAATACATTATAATATACAATGGTTCATGCTTCTTTGATTTTAAATTTCATAATTATGTGTCACTTGATATTCCAATTTTATAAAGTTAATTTAATTACATAAACTCGACCTTGGGGTGGTAATGCCATTCTGCAGCCGACTATATACTATATATGTAATAAAAATTTAAAACTATGATATTTATATTAAATTCACTAAATTCGATTTGAAATAAACATAATACATTTTTCAAATAAATCATTCTTTATTCATAATTTCACTGGGAGAAAAACCAACAACAAACAATGAACATGGAATATAGATGCAACCAATGGAAAACCAAGGACACAAAAATATGAAATAATATCAAAATTGTGACATATACAAGTAAAAATCAATTAATTGATGACATGAATTAACAAATATATATATACTAAACAATAATACAGCAATATAAATCAAAAATTGAATAAAAAACTTACCTTTAAGAGTTTACAATAAATTACACTTTGGCTCACGACTAAAATAAGACTAATTTGTTTCTTTGTTTGAAACTGTGACTGTTTCTTCAACCACCAAAACTGAACTAAAATTTCTGGCTCGTTTTAAATGTATACTGAATCGCACCCCTCTCATTGACCACTTAACTCAAGTACTACCCGAACAAAAAAATTCCATCCGTTTTGTTGATGTTATCACATTTCACTTAAATTTCGACACAAAAATACACGCAGGTCACATGCACTGGTTTGTATCACTCCTCACTCTAAGGGTGCGAAAGTAATTTTCGTGGCGCCAAGAGTATGTACTAAATGCAAATTTAGAGATAAGGTCACTATCCTACACAATCAAAATCGAAACAATAAGAATCGATTAAAGATTAACTTTGAGATCATTTTTTTAAATTAATAATAGATTGTAAATCGACATCCGTATTTGTATATCGTATTTATTATATTTGTTTATATGATAAAATGTGATTGGTTTAGAACTAACTATACGACACAAACCCCATTAGTAACTGTATACATTATTATATTTTTCATATATATTATTGTATCATATATTAATTTTATATAATTTTAATTAATAAAAATATATTAAGAATTCATTACTATTTCATAATCTATTTACAACCAATAAATTCGTTATAAATATGAGATCTCGAGTGCGGTCCTGTCCCATGCAAAAAATTGTGCACACGAACGTTTTAAAACCGAATGTTTATTTGATTTCGTGGCGGCACCAAATTACGGGCTATGTTTTGTTTTGCGTCCTTTTCTGACCGAAAGTGCGATTCCTTGTCTAGTAAACGCCGCTGTTAAGTTAAACTAAGCAATTTTTTTTGTAAAGTTAAGTTATATTTAATTATTTGTGAATCTCATTTATAGTCTTCCAGTGTAGGTTGAAATATAAGGATGAGATTGATTCGAAACATTTCTACCATCAACAATTTTATATCAAATCGAAAAATCATCACGATATTCCTTTGCTCTGTCAGTTTGCTGACACTGTGGATTAAAACGAATAGAATTATAAGAAAAGATATAACTGAACCACAATTTGGTGAAATATTAATACAATATAAGAATCAAATCAAGTTTTGCTTGGGAGAAGACAACTTTGTTCTAAATTACATACTTGTGACATGTGTCATAAGGAAACGTAATCTTAGCAACATAAATGTTATTTTATTTTTTTACAAACAATTGGTTGCTATTGAAGCTTGAAATAAATGTCGACGAGAGATCTGCAACTGATTTGATTTCAGTGACTCTCAGGGCACGTAATATAAATATTCAGGCAGGAAGTTGCTATTTTTGTAACCGTTTAAATATTTCACCTTTTTAAATCAACTGTAAATTCACGTAGGTGATTCTCTCAGCTTGAATAACTGAGCGACAGATTTCAACTATGCACTTTCTTTTTCACCATTGGTTATCACCCTCAAATGATATACTAATCTTTCCATATTTGATACTTTTATATCGCACATTATTTAGATTCTTCATGTCTGGATGACAAATTCAAATAATATAAACACAATTCATAAACCAAATCATAAAATAGTGATTACTATTTTACAATTTTCTGCGTAAATATTGATTTGCAATCTTAGTTCGGTTGAAACTTATAATTAATGGCTTTCAGTTCTGCTAAAATTTTCATCTACTTTGGTGCATATATATTTTTGGTGCCTCCATATTTTCTTGAGAGTATGCGTGATTTGACAACACACTGACAACATCGAGAACTAAAGATGGAATATTTTTGTTCTGCTTATTCGCTGATCATTTAATCGCGATACTGATCATAGAAGATCATTTTATACTACCACACATCGCGGAGCCTTGTATCCTATTAAGCAGTATTCTTCTAAAATATCTGTAATAATGATAATAATATCATAAATGAAAAAAAAGTTTATGCTCCTATAGACATTCAAGATAAAGTAAATTGTGTTTCACCTCTTGAAAGTTTATAAAGATTTTTTAGAAAAGTACTACTTAATAGGATCCCAGGTTCCTATAATCGCGATTATAAATCAGCAACTAAGGCCAAGTTGTCCAATTTGTCAGCTCTCAAGAAAACGTGGAGACACTTAAATTATATATGCACAAACGTAGATGAAAATTTCAGCAAAATTACATAGGATGGACCTATTAATTATAAATTTCATCTGAACAAAGATTGCAAATCAGAAAATTGTAAAGTAGAAATCACTTTTTCATGATTTTGTTAATAAAATGTGTTGACATTATTTGAAGTTGTCATCTAGAGATGAGGAATCTAATTAAATTTTGACATAAAATTAGCAAATTTGGAAAGATTGATATCTTAGTGTTGTTTGAGGGTAATAATCCAACCAAACGTGATAGAAAAAATTCAGTACCTAGTTGAAATTTGCCGCTCACTAATTCTTGCTTAAAGAATCAACTACGTGAATTATCTTTTGATTTAAATAGGTGAAATATTTAAACATTTACAATAATAGCAACCTACTGTCTGAAGGTTTCGATTACGAGTCACTGAAATCAAATCAGTTGCAGATCTCTCGTTGATATTTATTTTGAATCAAAGAAATACTGTCTGTAATTCTGCATATAATTAACATGTGAATAGAAATTGTTTTTGTTAACATTGTTAACTTTATACTTAAATGCCGATATATATATATATATATATATATATATATATATATATATATATATATTGTTGCTAAGAGAGGTGAGGGATGAAATTGAATGGAAGATAACTTGCCTGATGTATACATAAATAAAATTTTAATTAATTAGTAATTACAAAAATAAACGGACATTTGGGAGTGAGTATTGGATTGAGTAACGTTTTGCAGACTTTCATGTTTCAATAGAAACGAAGGAAGTTTGTTTGTCAAATAAAAGAAAATAACAATTATGTTGCTAAGATTACGTCACCTTATAGCATGTCACCCTGTCCAATTATAGGCAAGAGTTATGGTTAATTCAATTAAACCTAATTCGAAATATGTGGTTTGGAATCACGTTGTCTTCTTTCAAGTAAATTTGATTTGATCTTATATTGTATTACAACTTAGGAAACTTAGTTTTTAATTTTTTTTACATGTAGATAAAGTAGGAACATAATGTATAAAATTTCAGAAGACACAATCAACCAATGATAAATGATAGTTTAAAGTGTAAACCTCAGTACTCATGCAAACACTATACTTACTCATCATTGGTCCAATTCACTCGAGGCAGGTTATGTTAGAATATCTAGACATCGTGTATAACGGTTGTGATGACAACGGAGAATAAAAACAACAGAAGAGCACAGGGGTGCGTTGTCAGGATTTCGAGACCACCTCCATAGGAGTATCCCACTTTGTGGAAGACTTCTGCGTTTTGGAGGTGTGGGGTGGCTGGTCGGGAGTACAGATTGGTGTTAGGGTTAGAAGTAGGAGTACTTCCAGGATTTACCGATGGTATCTGTAGTTTAGCAGACAGCTTACTGCATTACTTACTTTCATTCGTTTCAATTCACCCTCTAGTTTCGAGATTTTAATCTTAACATCTAGTTTTCGGGTACCTCTTGGCTTATCTTTTTCGCGGACACTACACATGGTTTATTGGTTTAGTAACCGAGGTTGCCAGCCAAATTAACAACTCTTCTCTTTTGTCTGAATACGGCAACTCTTATAACTAAATTCAAACAGAAGGACGAACGTTATGTCTAACTCCATTTGGGGGTTTGATTTCGGTGTAGCTCTTTGCCGAATTTTGCTGTTGTTACTTACTTTTCAGAGAATATGCAAGAAATTGCAGTAATTTATTCAATCAATTAATTGAAATACAAAGGATGAATCAACAAAAAAGACAACTACTACTGTGCTCTTGAGCTTTTTCTCTCAAACTGACTCTCACTGTTTCTTGATCACCAAGGTTACCTCGGTCGCCTTCATTTGTCAATTGTTATTGTTTTTTAACTTACTTTATTCTATTTTATTGTTTATATTAACACCGCCTCTCAATAGAATAGAATGAAGGCAATCCGAATCATAAAGACATTTCATTTATCTGTGATTGCTTTTCTTCCTCTAGGTAAGTCGCAAATAGACCTAGTATTGTTCTTTGCAAACGACTGCATCTCACAATTGATTACTTATTCCCACTCAGACCAGTCACTACGCCGTTTTGCTTCCGATATTGTGGACGGATCGTCACCAACAAATCGTTCTGCTGATAACACTAGTGATTCACCTTCGATAGATGATAGTGCCATATGCGCATCACATTCAGGTGCATAATTACCGTAACGTTGCGGTGCCTTTCTTACTCTCCCGCTCTTTCGTTGAGTTACCTCGCTGATACCCATGTTATCCAAATAAACGCCGTTACCAACACAATCCAAATTAGTACTGTGGATTTCTCCAGTTTTATCAGTACGCGACGGTTCATCATCATTTGGTTGAACTGCTTTACCGTCACACGTACTCCCACTATCTGTAACCGCCTCTGAACCGATTATCTCTACTAACTTTGATCGATTTAATACCGATGATTCATTGAATGTTACATTTCAACTAAAAATCAGCTTCTGTTGTTCAATATCCCAGAGTTGATACGTACCAAACGTCGCACCATAACCAAGCATAATACATTTTGTTGCTTTTGCTTGTAATTTCAACCGCTTTTCAAGTGGAATATGATTGTAACATTCAGAACCAAATATTCGAAGGTTTGACAGCTCCGGTTTCTTTCCAAACCAAATTTCTGCTGGTGTCTTGTCTTTAAACTGCTTTCCACCCGCGTTTGTTGGCGATCGATTTTTGATATAATTTGCCGACATAATTGCTTCATTCCAAAACTTATTTTCCATCCCACTGGCCAAAAGCATTATCGTAGCCTTGTGTTGCAGCGTTTCATTTAAAGGTTCAGATACTGAATTCATTTCCGGATTGTATGCAACGGTGACTAACATCTGAATACCCTTTTGTTTGCAGTATTCTTTAAATTCGTTTGACGTATATTCACCACCGCCATCATGTCTCAATTTTGACACCTTTGAGCCATGAAGTGCCTCAGCCATTGCAACAAATTCCTTGAATTTACCAAACGTTTCACTTTTTCTCTTGATGCAATAGACCATGGATGCTCTCGAATAATCATCCATGAATGTCACAAAATAACGTGACCCATCGTATGCATTCGTTGGATACGGTCCACAAACATCACTGTGAATCAATTCCAAAACTCGCAATGAACGTGTATTTGAATTTCTTGGAAACGGTGAACGAACATGTTTTCCAAGTAAACACGATTCGCACAACTGTGTATCCTTTTTTTTACGTTACTCATACCAATAGCCATACAATTGGCTAACTTTTTCATGTCATTTCGGTTGAGATGACCAAGTCTAAAATGCCATAAATTCTGTGATATTGTATTCAATTTATTCACTCCTGTAAATCCCGCAAACACATTGTTGTCAACGAACAAAGTCACTTCATACATTCTTCCATTTACGCGTCCGACAAACTTTTCGATACCATTCAGCGATACATAGGCATAATCACCCTCAAACACAATTCGATATCCCTTTTGTGTTAGTCTTCGAATTGACATCAAGTTGCATTTCAAATCATTCACGAATAGAACGTCCCCCATTGTTTTTACCGATGTGTCACCATGGTGAAATGTTTTAACGAGAATGTCACCACGTTGCTTTGCAACAATGCTTTGATTTTTCTTAGCAACCGAAATGCTTATTTCGTCAATTGGTTCCAATTTATCGAAGAACATCTTCTGATTCACCATATGCTGAGTCGCTCCAGAATCTAAGACAAATTTTATTTCCGCGTAATTACCGCTATTCTGCTGCAATTGAGCGTTAAATGCCTTCGATTCTGCCAAATTCTCTTTGGTACCATCTTCAGCAATTGCATCCATCGATGAACCGCTTGCTCTGTTTGCGCTTTCTCTATTTGACCTCTCTTTTTTGTTTTTATTGCGAAAACATTGAGCCTTATTGTGTCCAGATTTTTTACACATATGACATATAACTGTCTTTCTCCCAGCAAACATTGCTCCAGGCTCAATTGATTTACTCGAACCATTTTCACCAGTCCGCTTGTTGTACTCATCCATTAACCGCGTTTTAACAAATTCTACAGTTAACTTTGATTGATCCATTGTTTCCAATGCTGTCACTAGGTTATCATAACCTCATGGCATAGTAATCAACAAATGTACAACCACATCAAGCTCTTCCATTGTAGCTCCCGTTGACTTTAACTCTCGAATTCTCTTATCAAATTGCAAAAGTAAACTTATCATATCATCCGACTCATTGTATTTCATTGTCAGCAATTGTTTTCGTAATAAAACTTGCGACGCCACACTTTTCCTTTCGAAAATCGTGCATAATGTGTCGAACATGTCCTTTGCCCGAGCTTTTTCGCGAACATACTCAAGTTGGATATCATGAACTGACTGTACTAATATCGAAACACATTTCTTTTCATTCAACTTAATCGTAGGATGTTTTGTCACATCTTTTTCCGCTGTAAGAATGACCACCAACGATTCCTCGATGAATCTTCTCAACTCCATTTCATCAAGCAAAATTCCCACACGATATTTCCATTTGCTAAAATTCGTGCCATCGAGTTGTTGAATTTTTAGAATGTTATTTACAGTAACGTTCGCCATCTTTGTCTGTTGCCTTCACCACAATTGACTTCCAACCTCAATTGTATAACTTTATCCTGCACGCAGTGGGTCCATAACCTCAGAGAATATGCAAGAAATTGCAGTAATTTATTCAATCAAATAATTGAAATACAAAGGATGAATCAACAAAAAAGACAGCCACTACTGAGCTCTTGAGCTGTTTCTCTCAAACTGACTCTCACTATTTCTTGATCACCAAGGTTACCTCGGTCGCCTTCATTTGTCAATTGTTATTGTTTTTTAACATACTTTATTCTATTTTATTGTTTATATTAACGTTATGTCTAACTCCATTTGGGGGTCTGATGTCGGTGTGGCACTTTGCCGAATTTTGCTGTTGTTACTTACTTTAGATAGTTAACTCTTTCGGAACTTGGAACGGAGTCGTGCTCAGGGTTTACCGGGCGGTTGACCTTTCTTTCTGCCAATAGAACCTGGATTTGAACCGCCTTTTTCTTTTCTTCTTTCACGGTTTTTGCTGGCGATGTGCCGTCCGGTTCCAATATAATTCGGAACCACTCGACCTTTTGCAGGCACACTTGCTGTTTTCCCATTTCATTATCGCTAATTCGGTTATTAAACTGTTTATAGTACGAAAACAAAAATTTAATTCAGTTGTTTCTTGGATTGGTAACCAAGGTTACCAGACAAGTAAACAAATTTTTTCATTTGTCTGAATTTGGTAACTAACTAAATTCAGACAAAAGATGGACACAAAATAAACACAAAAATATCACTACAAACACTTTTGAAAACTGAGGTGTGAGTATGATGAGAATAATAGTCGATGTTACAAGAACACTGATCGTTTATTATATTATTACAAAGTGTGCTAGAAACGTCAAAGACTAAAAACTAAGAACTAAAAACCCTGCGTAGCATGACGCTTGCGTTAGGGCATCTATACAGAGGGTTCCAAGTATCAATGTGCAATTTCATTCTTTAACAAACACTTTTCCGTAGTTGCTACTCAAATTTGGATAAATGACGATTGTTACCGCTGCCATTGGTAACGACAGAAAGGTCTTTTATTGTTAGCGACTTTTGTCAATTGTTCAAAGTGCAACCAGGGAATATTGTTGATAGTAACAATTTTTGTTTGAGTTGTTCGTCCTTCTTCTGTCTGAATTTAGTTATAATAGTTACCATAATCGAAAGAGAAGAGTTGATAACGCTAATCCCAAATCTTTATCCCAACCAGCCACCCACACTCCTGCAAAGTCTTCCAGATCCAAAACTCAGGAACTCGGTCACCCCCAAGGAGGTGATATCGAAATTGTCTAACTACGATTCACCCCACCAGTTATGATTCATTGTTCAAATTTATGTATATCGAATTGTATTAAAGTATTTTAAACCAAGTACACTAAGAATTAGAAGAGACTCCTCATAGAGAAGAAACTTTTAAATTGGTTTGGGAAAAACCAGCGCTAATGATTAGCCGTCTCAGATCTCAATTTCGGTTAATATTTTTTGACAGCTCATTGACAATCTTGGCAACTGATCTTTGTGTAATTTCGTTTTGTTTGGTGTCCAATCCTATAATGCTCTTTGGCGAATTACTGAGAGAGGTTATTTCAATTTGCCAAAATATGCGGAAAGTGGGAAGGTCCTAATTATGTGATGTGAATTTATAAGTTTAACAGAATTGAAAAAAAGCAGCTAAAAAAGATGTTTAAGTGTTATTATTATCTTATCAAAGAAAATATATAAAATTTTGATATTTGTTAGGAATAGCAATGTCTAATTAACAATTCACACACTTTTGTCGATGCATATTCTTCAGACAACAAAAGTATGTTTTACTTTTGATTAATAAACATATCGCCTTCATTGCTGTTGAAACCTGAATATGTACAAAATATCATTTGATTTCAAAACTGATCTTGAACAATTATTTGGTAACTTCTTACAATTTCGTCATTGAAAAGATAAAAACAACAAAAGAAATAAGTATTTACACTTCGTTAGCTGTTTGTTTCACTTTTTAGCCTTCAATGCAGACACAAATCTAATATTTTTGTTTATATTCAAAAAGTAATTATAATTTTGTCCAGATTGATGTTTTCAATGAACTCAGAAGTCTTGATTTATCTAGTAATAGAGGTCCTTATGATATTCCTCCTACAGTATTGAATGAATTGCGGATTCTCATTAACAAAGCCTCTAACAATGAAATTTAAAATGTTTTCAAAATCTACTTTATTTCCTAACGTACGTAAAAAATCGTTTGTTATACCTACCTTAAAGGATGGAGGTAGTTTACTTGTTGTTTTCCAAAATTGTCCAAAAAAATCATTTCCAAAATAATTATGCCTTAGTTCCAAAATATTATAAATGAGAGTCAACATGAATTTTGCAAATGTAAACCTTCTGCGACCAACCTTCTTATTTATAACCTCTCGACAGTTGGTGCTCTTGAAAATCATTTACAGGTTGATGTTGTTTATACAGACATATAAAAGGCATTTGATAGAATCTGCCATGATTTATTGTTTGCTACACTAAATGGGCTGGATTTGTCAAGTAATTTTTCCACTGTAAATAATCATAACGATTGCAATGTAAAGTGATTAGTTTTTATAAAAAATTAATCAACACCATATTCGCAAGTTATACTTTAGATAAAAGATTTTAATGTAATGTGTTTGAAATTTAAAAATGAGTAATAGATTGGGCGGTAGTTTTTCTAGAAAAGTTGGTTCGGCTCAAGCTAAAATGAATTTGGGTAAATGTAAAAGAAAAGCTGGATCATATCTTGGTGCTTTTGCCCACACATTAAAGTAGCTTTTTACACAAATACTGCTGTAGGATCCCAGGTTCTGCGATGTTTTGTCGTATAAAATAACCTCTTTCCATAATCGGTATCGCGGATTATATGTACAGCAATTAAGCAGAACAAAATACTCTCACATTAGCTGTCAAAATTGCCAGAGTTGTCAAAACGTGCTGACTCCTTAGGAACACGTTAGGAATATTTAAACAATTACAATAATGGCAACTTGATGCCATTATTGTGGAGATGTCGATTACTAGTCCTGAAAGTCATGGAAATCAAATTAGTTGCAGATCTATCGTCGACATACATAAACTGTCTGTGATTCTGACAGATAATTAACACGTGAAAAGAAATTGTTTTTGTTAGCTTTGTTAACTTTATATTTCCATTAGAATAGATTGCTGCTAAGAGAAGTTCCAACTATTATAATTTAGTTTGAATATGTGATACCGACGACGTGAGGGATGAAATTGAAAACAGGATAACTAGATGTATATACACATAAATAAAATTTTAATTAATTAGTAATTACAAAACTAATTGAACATTTGGAAGTGGGTGTGGGATTGAGTGACATTTTGCGAACTTTCAAGTGTCAATAGCAACGAAGGAATTTTGTTTATCAAATAAAAGAAAATAACATTTATGTTGCTAAGGTTACGTTTCCTTGTGACATGTGCTAGACGTTACAATATAAACAAAACATGTCCAATTAAACCTTATTCGAAATATGTAATTTAGAAAAAAGTTGCCTTCTTTCAAGTAAATTTGATTTGTTTCTTTCATAGTATTAATATTACATCAAATTGTGGTTCAGTTATATTTTTAATATATTTCTATTTGTTTTAATCGAAAGTGTCAACAAATTGACAGAGAAAAGAAATATCGAGATGATTTTTCGATTTGTTATAATAACTTTAATGACAGTGATTCATTTATTTAATGACCACGTTACAAAACACATCTGTGTGTGAAATGATATGGTCAAATTTCACGTGTTGATTACCAGGAAACTTTTGCACAAACAGTCAGGTGAGATTCAATACGATTGTTACTATCTGTGGCTGTACAAAATAATCACAAAATCAAGTAACTAGACGTAAAGACAGCATTTTTATATGGAGAACTTGAACACACCTATTTATGACTTAACAAGAAGGGTTGGATCATGACGAAAACATGGTATGTATTTTTAACAAGTCACTATATGGGTTAAAACAATTCCCTCGCTGCTGGAATGCAAAATTCGACTCTACACCGAATAGAGTTTTAGTAGTAGTTTTAGTATTTATACGGAACAAATTTTAAACAGATTTGAAATGACTAATGCTAATCCTAATACTGTTCCAGTCGACCCTCACATAAAGCCACAGTGGGAAGATACTACCTCACTTCTGCTGTTCATAATAACACAGCTTGTTCCGTCAAATTTTATTTGGCTACCATCGCAAATAATCTGACTTAGAGACAATAGATTTGTTGCCAGTTTAGGAACACATAATACTTTTGTAAAAAGCACCTTTTTGTTTTGACCTTCATCGTCATAATGGTCCAACCTCACTTGTACTGAACATTGCACAGATTATACTTTGTTGTCTGCGACTCTGATTTTATGTATGACAGGAGCCGTCATATTTTCAAGCATGTTCTTACGTCTTGTCATGTGTGACGATGCACCGGAAGCCACTTGCCATGGGTCATTTTGGCTGGATGTTGCCTCAAACACAACAGCATATGATGAACTACTTGCTTTTTGTTGAACATTCTTGGTCCTGGATTTGCATTTGAGGACTTTTATGACCTTACTTATTACAAGTGTAGCACCCTTACTTACTTTGTTTCTTGTGGTTGTTATTGTTGGCTGAGAATACTGTTGAGTCACTTTCAGGTTGTTTAACATTTTGTGATATGTTGATTTCACAGAAATTGAAGTTATCTTCATGCCGGAGCTTTCAATAGCTGTTTCTCTCAAACTGACTCTCACTATTTCTTGATCACCAAGGTTACCTCGGTCGCCTTCATTTGTCAATTGTTATTGTTTTTTAACATACTTTATTCTATTATATTGTTTATATTAACGTTATATCTAACTCCATTTGGGGGTCTGATGTCGGTGTGGCACTTTGCCGAATTTTTCTGTTGTTACTTACTTTAGATGGTTAACTCTTTCGGAACTTAGAACGGAGTCGTGCTCAGGGTTTACCGGGCGGTTGACCTTTCTTTCTGCCAATAGAACCTGGATTTGAACCGCCTTTTTCTTTTCTTCTTTCACGGTTTTTGCTGGCGATGTGCCGTCCGGGTCCAATATAATTCGGAACCACTCGACCTTTTGCAGGCACACTTGCTGTTTTCCCATTTCATTATCGCTAATTCGGTTATTAAACTGTTTACAGTACGAAAACAAAAGTTTAATTCAGTTGTTTCTTGGATTGGTAACCAAGGTTACCAGACAAGTAAACAAATTTTTTCATTTGTCTGAATTTGGTAACTAACTAAATTCAGACAAAAGATGGACACTAAATAAACACAAAAATATCACTACAAACACTTTTGAAAACTGAGGTGTGAGTGTGATGAGAATAATAGTCGATGTTACAAGAACACTGATCGTTTATTATATTATTACAAAGTGTGCTAGAAACGTCAAAGACTAAAAACTAAGAGCTAAAAACCCTGGGTAGCATGACGCTTGCGTTAGGGCATCTATACAGAGGGTTCCAAGTATCAATGTGCAATTTCATTCTTTAACAAACACTTTTCCGTAGTTGCTACTCAAATTTGGATAAATGACGATTGTTACCGCTGCCATTGGTAACGACAGAAAGGTCTTTTATTGTTAGCGACTTTTGTCAATTGTTCAAAGTGCAACCAGGGAATATTGTTGATAGTAACAATTTTTGTTTGAGTTGTTTGTCCTTCTTCTGTCTGAATTTAGTTATAATAGTTACCATAATCGAAAGAGAAGAGTTGATAACGCTAATCCCAAATCTTTATCCCAACCAGCCAACCACACTCCTGCAAAGTCTTCCAGATCCAAAACTCAGGAACTCGGTCACCCCCAAGGAGGTGATGTCGAAATTGTCTAACTACGATTCACCCCACCAGTTATGATTCATTGTTCAAATTTATGTATATCGAATTGTATTAAAGTATTTTAAACCAAGTACACTAAGAATTAGAAGAGACTCCTCATAGAGAAGAAACTTTTAAAATGGTTTGGGAAAAACCAGCGCTAATGATTAGCCGTCTCAGATCTCAATTTCGGTTAATATTTTTTGACAGCTCATTGACAATCTTGGCAACTGATCTTTGTGTAATTTCGTTTTGTTTGGTGTCCAATCCTATAATGCTCTTTGGCGAATTACTGAGAGAGGTTATTTCAATTTGCCAAAATATGCGGAAAGTGGGAAGGTCCTAATTATGTGATGTGAATTTATAAGTTTAACAGAATTGAAAAAAAGCAGCTAAAAAAGATGTTTAAGTGTTATTATTATCTTATAAAAGAAAATATATAAAATTTTGATAATTGTTAGGAATAGCAATGTCTAATTAACAATTCACACACTTTTGTCGATGCATATTCTTCAGACAACAAAAGTATGTTTTACTTTTGATTAATAAACATATCGCCTTCATTGCTGTTGAAACCTGAATATGTACAAAATATCATTTGATTTCAAAACTGATCTTGAACAATTATTTGGTAACTTCTTACAATTTCGTCATTGAAAAGATAAAAACAACAAAAGAAATAAGTATTTACACTTCGTTAGCTGTTTGTTTCACTTTTTAGCCTTCAATGCAGACACAAATCTAATATTTTTGTTTATATTCAAAAAGTAATTATAATTTTGTCCAGATTGATGTTTTCAATGAACTCAGAAGTCTTGATTTATCTAGTAATAGAGGTCCTTATGATATTCCTCCTACAGTATTGAATGAATTGTGGATTCTCATTAACAAAGCCTTTATCAATGAAATTTAAAATGTTTTCAAAATCTACTTTATTTCCTAACGTACGTAAAAAATCGTTTGTTATACCTACCTTAAAGGATGGAGGTAGTTTACTTGTTGTTTTCCAAAATTGTCCAAAAAAATCATTTCCAAAATAATTATGCCTTAGTTTCAAAATATTATAAATGAGAGTCAACATGAATTTTGCAAATGTAAACCTTCTGCGACCAACCTTCTTATTTATAACCTCTCGACAGTTGGTGCTCTTGAAAATCATTTACAGGTTGATGTTGTTTATACAGACATTTAAAAGGCATTTGATAGAATCTGCCATGATTTATTGTTTGCTACACTAAATGGGCTGGATTTGTCAAGTAATTTTTCCACAGTAAATAATCATAACGATTGCAATGTAAAGTGATTAGTTTTTATAAAAAATTAATCAACACCATATTCGCAAGTTATACTTTAGATAAAAGATTTTAATGTAATGTGTTTGAAATTTAAAAATGAGTAATAAATTGGGCGGTAGTTTTTCTAGAAAAGTTGGTTCGGTTCAAGCTACAATGAATTTGGGTAAATGTAAAAAAAAACTGGAGCATATCTTGGTGCTTTTGCCCACACATTAAAGTAGCTTTTTACACAAATACTGCTGTAGGATCTTTCCATAATCGGTATCGCGGATTATATGTACAGCAATTAAGCAGAACGAAATACTCTCACATTAGCTGTCAAAATTGCCAGAGTTGTCAAAACGTGCTGACTCCTGAGGAACTCGTTAGGAATATTTAAACAATTACAATAATGGCAACTTGATGCCATTATTGTGGAGATGTCGATTACTAGTCCTGAAAGTCACGGAAATCAAATTAGTTGCAGATCTATCGTCGACATACAAAAACTGTCTGTGATTCTGACAGATAATTAACATGTGAAAAGAAATTGTTTTTGTTAACTTTGTTAACTTTATATTTCCATTAGAATAAATTGCTGCTAAGAGAAGTTCCAACTATTATAATTTAGTTTGAATATGTGATACGGACGACGTGAGGGATGAAATTGAAAACAGGATAACTAGATGTATATACACATAAATAAAATTTTAATTAATTAGTAATTACAAAACTAAACGAACATTTGGGAGTGGGTGTTGGACTGAGTGACATTTTACGAACTTTCAAGTTTCAATAGCAACGAAGGAATTTTGTGTATCAAATAAAAGAAAATAATATTTATGTTGCTAAGATTACGATTCCTTGTGACATATGCCAGACGTTAAAATATAAATAAAACATCCAATGTCCAATTGAACCTTAATCGAAATATGTAATTTAGAAAAAAGTTGTCTTCTTTCAAGTAAATTTGATTTGTTTCTTCCATTTCTTCTTTTATTGATGATCCTTGGTCCTGGATTTGCATTTGAGGACTTTTATGACCTTATTTATTACAAGTGTAGCACCCTTACTTACTTTGTTTCTTGTGGTTGTTATTGTTGACTGAGAATACTGTTGAGTCACTTTCAGGATGTTTAACATTTTGTGAAATGTTGATTTCACAGAAAGTTATCTTCATGCCGGAGCTTTCAATAGCAATAATCATTGGTTGATAGGAGGACTCTGGTAGACCGGAGAGTAGCAATGTAACTAGCCATTCATCGTCAACTGCGAAACCAATGTTTCTGAGCTTGCGAGCAGTACACATAATTTTGCTCACATATTTCTCTACGTTTTGACATACAGTAAGTGAAGTATTATAGAGATCACGCAGCAGCCCATCACAGCGTGTCAACAAAGAGTCATCAAATACTTATGAAAACGTATCCCATACTTCTTTTGCAGTACTACTCTCTTGCATGTGCACGTAATTTATTTAGTCAACTAGTAAATTTATCTTAGTTTTTGCCTTTGTGTCTCGTTTTGTGTCCACAATGACACATGTGGTGGGGTCTATGCAGTTCCACGACTCCTCTTGCTGTAGGTATGTTTTTAGAGCAAATCGTCATGTTACGTAATTATCTAGGCCGGTTAACTTTTCAATTATTGCCAATTGATTGTTTGCTGACAATTTAAGAACCCTTATTCCAGATGTTACGAGAAAACACTTTTCAATTGTCGTATTGACGTTTTAGGTTATCTTCATTATTTTTCTCAGTAAGTAAGCCATTCTGGGCTTCCCTGGGCTTTTCTGGCTCCATAACCTATTAAATTTTCTTAAAAGAATTTATTATTTCAGGAGTAAAACTTATATTTAAGAATTTAGTGTTAAAATTACAACTTAACTCTCTACAGGCGCACAATACAAATTACAATTTTATTAGTTTATGTGTAGTTTCAGTACACTCCTACAGGTCATCGCATCAGTTACAATTGGATTCCCAAGAGGAGATGAAACATTATTTGTTTTAAGTTGTGTTATAATTTTTAATTCTTAATAATAGCGTAAGCTTCATTGCGCTGTAAATTAGATTTTTTTGAGAAGAATGCTTCAGGTAAACTACTTCGGGTTAACAAGACAGCATTAAATTAACTGAGGAATGCATATTATCGGATTTTGTAAGCTGGGTCAGCTCCTTGATTAATATTTATATGATCCCATTTTCCGCACATTTTGGCAGACTGTAATAACTTCTTTCTGTAATTCGCCATAGAGCATTATAGGATCGGACACCAAACTAAACAAAATTATGAGAAGGCTCTTCTAATTCTTAGTGTACTTGGTCTAAAATACTTTAATACAATTCAATATACAAAAATTTCAACACTGAACCATAAATGGTTCACAATTTCGACATCACCTCCTTGGGAGTGAGCGAGTTCCAAGAGGTCTTCTGAGTTTTGGAGCTGGGAGACTTTTCAGGAGTAGAGGTGGCTAGTTGGGATAAAAATTTGGGATTAGCGTTAGGAGTAGGGGTACTATCAGAGTTTACCGATGGTATCCCTAGTTTAGACGACAAAGCTGTGTAAGCACTCTTTCACTCTCTGTATTCTCACCTTCCAGTTCCAAAATTTTATTCCTAAGGAAATCGGGTACCTCTGGAAACGTCAGCAGACGTTTGGGTTTTATTGAGTTTTTCACTTAGCTTTTCTTTTTTCCGGACCCTACACATAGTTTAACAAATTAACAACTCTTCTCTTTCGATTATGGTAACTATTATAACTAAATTCAGACAAATGAAGGACGAACAACTCAAAAAAAAAATTGTAATTTTCAACAATATTCCCTGGTTGCTACCCACACTTTGAACAATTGACATAAGTCGCTAACAATAAGAGACTTTTCTGTGGTTATCAATGGCAGAGTGTTGGTAGTGATATTTTCGTTTTTATTTAGTGACCCTATTAAAGTTCCTATTAAAAGACAAGAACCGTGAAATAAGAAAAGGAAAAGGAGGCTCAAATCCAGGTTCTATTCGCAGAAAGGAAGGCGGTACCACATCCAACGACACAGCTAATTATTTTAAAGCCCCTGTTTTGATCGGTTACATTAGAGTACATTAGAATACCAATTAATTCTCTGTATCGTGTGGGGTCTTTGAATGGTTTTAAATCTCTGTTAAATTTTGAGTGGCAGTCATACGGTGTTTTAATTGGATTGCAATCTACCATTCTGAATTTATCTAAAATATATTTTTTTTGTTTAAGTCTTACTCCTTTCTTACTTTGGTTAATTTCTATTCTAAAGAAAAACCTAGCAATCTTTGATCTTCAATTTCTCAGCTAATTCCCTCTTAATTTCATGACCAGTTTGTTTTTCGACAGTTCTTTTGTACTCCTTAAATTTTTCAAAAGCTTCTCTCTTTGACTTATGGAAAAAAAACCTGGCACCACCTATTATAATCGTCTATTAATGTAAGAAGATATCTTGATCCACCGCTGAGTCTTACTCGCATTGGTCCGCAGATATCTGAATGAACAACATTCAGTAACTGCTTACTTCTTCCTTCTCTGTCAGTAAAGGGTTTCCTTGCTTGCTCACCTCGTTGACATTGTCACACCACATGGGTAATTTATCATTATCCAATTTATTACCGTGTACCAGTCGCTTTCTGTACAAATCCTGTACGCCTTTACAATGTAGGTACTCCAGTTGTCTATGCCACAGGACCATTTTGTTTGAATTTCTATGCATTATTCATTTGCAGATATTTGAATTCCGTTGCCATAAACAAATTTCAATGTTTTATTTATTAATTCGTTATTCATTTGTAGACATTTGAATTTCGTTGTATATAAACATATTTCAATATTTTTCATAAAATCAAGTAGACCAAAAAGTTTTCTTTATTTGTTTACCACAAAACTCTAATCACTTCAAACTTTTATTTCATAAGAAACACATCTCTCTGAAGTTGCTCCTACGCTTCAATTCAAAATTAATAGTTAAATATTCTCTCTTTATTAATGAGGTTCTTTCTCATTGAAAATGGTAATTAGAAGAAATACTTATTTACAGTAGTGCTAGAAATGAAACCGATCGTACCCAACTGTTATTTATAGGAAATAGTTTTGGCTAAATTCATTATTTATATTTACAGGAATTCCCAACTAAACACAGAATAACGCTCCATAAAATAACACATTAATTTGTTTTCAGAATAAATTATGATTTATTTTTATTGGAGCAAAGAAGGGGAAATCTACAAGACGTAGTGCCGGACTTTACCGACTAAAAACCCCTCTCCGGGCACCGATCCGAAGATCATGGCCTAAGAGTAGTTAACCATAAAGGTTTAGGAAAATAGAAGGGAAAATTAAAGAGGTACGTAACAATCGCTACATAGTAAAGAAAAGATGTCCCAAAGAGACGCAGAAGTCTAGACAGCCAAGAGACAAGGTCTCTTGTATCTGTCGGATTCACAGGGTTGGATATCATGCAAGCATGCAATCTCCGGATTAGAGTGTTGAAAGATAGATCTCCGGAGATTGAGGGCATGCTATTTTCTCTGAGGCTATGAAATATGAAAAAATATGCAAGAAATCCGAAAAAAGTACAAGAAAAAATAACAATAACAGAGAAAACAGCATTACCAAGAAACCGTCTTCAAAAGTTCTATCAAAAAGGCTGAGGACTGGAATGTTCCCGTTGGAGTTTCACATATCTGTCTGTATATAAAGCAGTTACTTTCATTTTATGGAAAGTTTTCCACAGTATGGGCATACGTTTCAACTCATCTAACATCTGAGAATTAAGCACGTTTGTAGTAATTATAATATTAAAATCGTGCCGTAGTAGTTTTTGCTTATATTTTAATCTATAATTTATGACGCAAAATGTGTTTCCTAAATAATTATATTGTGTATATCTGTATATTTTTCCACTGAATAATTGGAGGTTGAAAAAATCGGCAATGTGTCGAAACCATTTTATAACACCAAACTAATATTAAAATATCGACATAAGTTAAACAAAGTTGTTTTATTTGTAAAGTTATGTTATATTTAAATATTTGGGAATCTCATTTATGGTCATCCACTGTAGGTTGAAATACAAGGATGAGATTGATTCGAAACAGTTCTACCATCAAAAATATTATAACAAATTGAAAAATCATCACGATATTCCTTTGCTCTGTCAATTTGCTGAGACCGTGGATTAAAACGAATTATAAGAAACGATATAACTGAATCACAATTTGGTGTTATATCAATACAATGTAAGAATCAAATCAAATTTGCTTGAGAGAAGACAACTTTTTTCTAAATTACATACTTTTGACATATGCCATAAAGAAACGTAATTTGACATGTTATTTTATTTTTTGACAAACAATTCGTTGCTATTGATACTTGAAAGTTTGCAAAATGTCACTCAATCACACACCCACTCGTTTTATTTTACAAAATAAATGTAATTACAATTACAAATTAATTACAATTACAAATTAATTAAAATTTTATTTATGTGTATATACATCAGGCTAGTTATCTTGTTTTCAATTCTATTCCTCACCTTATAATAGTTGAAACTTCTCTTAGCAGCAATCTATTCAGCAGCAATAAATGTCAAAGAGGGATCTGCAACTAATTTGATTTCAGTGACTTTCAGGGCTAGTAATCTAAACCTTCAGACGGTAAGTTGCTATTTTTGTAACTGTTTAAATATTTCACCTTTTTAAAAATTTAAGAATTTTTCTCCTTCACCTTTAGTTATCACCCTCAAACAACACTAATATACCAATCTTTCCATATTTGATAATTTTATGTCGCAAATTATTTAGATTCTTCATGTCTGGATGACAAGTTCAAATAATGTTAACACAATTTATAAACCAAATCATGAAATAGTGTTTCACACTATTTCACAATTTTCTGGGGAAATAAAGATTTGCAATCTTTGTTGGGTTGAAATTTATAATTAATAGATTTATCTGTTGCAGCTTTGTTAAAACTTTCATCTCTACTTTAGTGCATATATATTTTTAGTGTTTCCATATTTTCTTGGGAGTAGGCATGTTTTGACAAAACACTGACAACATCATCGAGAACTAAAGTTGTAGTATTTTCGTTCTGCTTATTCGGTTATCATATAATCGCGATACCGATCATGGAAATAATGTATGTATATAATAACTATATACAATCAAACATCGCGGAGCCTTGTATCCTATTAAGCAGTATTCTTCTAAAATATCTGTAATAAGGTATATCATAATTGAAATGAAAGTTTATGCTCTTATAGACATTCAAGAAGTGAGGCACAATTTACTTGCTTTACCTGTATGCTCCATACTAGCTTCAAAAATATGTTAAAATCGTGGTAGTAACTCTCCATATGCGTTGGGATGTAGATGGAGTTCTTAAGATACTTCATTTAAATTTGCAATCTGTAAAAAGTAATAATTTTTGAGGGTATTGCAAAAATGATCTTCAAAAATTGATTGAATAAATCATATTGTAGAAGAGAATGAAAAACACAGTGACCAAAGATTTTTTTGTAAGAAGGAAAATAACGCAGCGATTTTTAATTAGGGATGTCTCAATATGATTATACGGCGCTGTGGTGCGTTGATTCAGTCAACCAAAGGGGCGGTATATATAACACGATATTTTACACTAAAAACTCTCTGTACTCTGTAATATTGTATAACTTTGGTTAACTTTTGATATATATACAAATCGGGATTCTTTTTTACAGTTTCAAAGACATTTTAGTGTTTTGTTAATATATCATATATCTTAACTTTATTTGAGTGAACTTTAAATATGATATGATATGGTAATATTTTGATCCAGCAAAATTAAAGCCCACGGGAAATTTTCATGTGGCTTGATTTCCGAGAATTTCATAATTAATTAACACTATTTGAAATCAGAGCTCTAAAATAGATATATTTCGTTATTAATGTAATTGTTACAATATTCCGCCTTGATTAACTGCAATAAATTATGTATCTAAGGGAATCCAAATTTAAAAAAACAATAGAACACTTGTTGTAACCTAGCATCTGTTATTTACATCTGTTCCCAAAACTTAATTTAAAATATTAACAATTTCAACATTCAAGAGATGCTGCGAAACTTTAGAACAGTAGGTGTCTCACCATTCAAAAAATCAACAACCACATACACGCCATTAATTTATTTCAGATGTAATTCATGAGGAATAACACATAATTTCTAATGAAAGTCAAATTTGATGATTAACATCAGTGAATCAAATTTAAATGGAAAATGTGTGTGGTTTAAATTAATGGTTAAGACTTGAATAATACTATATGGAATAAATAATGAAATTATTTATTAACAATTTCTTAAAACGAGAGAATAAGTTTTTGAGAACTCTGGTTCTGTACGTGTGTTTTGACAACTAACTGTCAACTGATGTTGGAGTTATTTCATTTTGCTTGTTGGCCGATTTTATAATGGCCTTACCAAGTATACAAAGTTGTTATTCTAAATTGTCGAGATATTCTGAACCCAGGATCCTATAATAATAATCGAGGAGCTATTTTCCTGTCACAGTTAACTGTGTGGCATTCTGCTGATATAATTTAATTTACAATGCGAAAAAATATCTTATTCTTGAAAATAAAGCTTACGCTATAACAGAGTCAAGAATTGAGACGCAATTTACTTAGAAAATCATTTATTTAGAATACCGATCAGACATGTAGTAGATGTTAAGATTCTGCATATAGCATATAGGTAAACCAAGTAAATTGTGTGTCACCTCTTGAATGTTTATCTTTCTTTTCAGTTATGTTTTACCTTATTGCACGGTAAAGTAGATTTTTTAGAAAAATACTACTTAATATGATCCCAGGTTCCTATAATCGCGATTATAAGATTAGCAACTAAGCAGAATGAAAATACCCCAACATGCCCAAGTTGTCTAATTTGTCAGCAAATTGTCAAAACGTGTGTAGTGGTTACGAGCTCTCAAGAAAACGTGGAGACACTTAAAATATATATGCACTAAAGTAGATGAAAATTTCATCAAAATTACAAATGATAGAGTTATTAATTATAAATTTCATTTCAACAAAGATTGCAAATTTTTACACAGAAAATTGTGATTTGATTTTGTTTATAAATTATGTTGTCATTATTTGAACTTGTCATCTAGACATGAGGAATCTAAATAAATTTTGACATAAAATTAGCAAAATTAGAAAGATTGGTATCTTAGTGTTGTTTGAGGGTGATAATCCAACCAAACGTGAAAGAGAGAAATTCAGTACCTAGTTGAAATTTGCCGCTCACTAATTCTTGCTTAATGAATCAACTACGTGAATTATATTTTGATTTAAAAAGGTGACATATTTAAACAGTTACAATAATAGCAACCTACTGTCCGAAGGTTCCGATTACGAGTCACTGAAATCAAATCAGTTGTAGATGTCTCGACGACATTTATTTTCCATCAAAGGAATACTGTCTGTGAATCTGTCAGATCATTAACATGTGAATAGAAATTGTTTTCATTAACTTTATACTTAAATGCAGAAATATATTTTGCTGCTAAGAGAGGTGGGGGATGAAATTGAAAACAAGTAACTTGCATGATGTATATACACATAAATAAAATTTTAATTAATTAGTTATTACAAAATTAACGAACATTTTGGAGTGAGTGTTGTATTGAGTGACATTTTGCAATCTTTCATATTTCAGTAGCAACGAAGGAAGATTACGTCACCTTATGATGTATGTCAGCCTGTCCAATTATAGGCAAGAGTTATGGTTAATTCAATTAAACCTAATTCGAAATATGTGGTTTGGAAACACGTTGTCCTCTTTCAAATAAATTTGATTTGATCTTATATTGTATTAATATTACATCAAATTGTGGTTCAGTTATATTTTTTGTTATAATTCTATTCGTTTGAATCCACAGTGTCAACAAATTGACAGAGCAAAGAAATGTCGAGATGAGTTATAATAACTTTAATGGTAGAACTGTTCCGAATCAATTTCATCCTTATATTTCAACTTACACTAAATGACTATAAATGTGGTTCCCAAATATTTAAATATAATATAACTTTCCAAATAAAACTACTTTGTTTAAGTTTTGTGTTTAATTTAATTAATTTTAACCTTCAATTAGTTAGTGGAAAGAAGTACTTAAAAGATATATGCGACATAATTTTTTAGGAAACACATTTACTGATTACAGTACAGATTAAATTTTAAGGAAGAATAACTTCGTCACTATTCTAAAATTATAATTAGAATAAACAAGCTTAATTCTCATATGTACCATGAGTTATAACGTAGGTCCGTACTATCGAAACATGGAACTTTTTTCCCGTGTAGTGTATACTATTTCTCTTATTACCTCGGTCGAAAGTACGTATTTTGCTCCCCGGTTCCACTACAGAAAAATACTATTTCCTATCGTGGAACCGGGGAGCAAAATACGTACTTTCGACCGAGGTAGTAAGAAAAGAAAATTTCGACACGAGGCGGATTCAGGTAGAGGCGTTGCTTACCAAAATCGATACCTGGGATTTCGTTAATGGTGAAGTATCAGGGTGACACAAAAAGTGAATCAGCGCCTAAAACGTGGATGTAAATAAGATAAAAAGGTAAATGCGGACATAATCCTATGCATAAGCCCATCGGACCTCAAGAGTATCAAAGGATGCGAGATTCCCAAAGATTGAAATTGGAGTCAATCCATGCTTCAAATGGACCGGCACTATTGGAACAATTATTTTATATATTTTATATATAATATTTATTTAAGTATAAATAAAATTGGATAACGATAAATTACCCACGTAGTGTGACATATGTCAACGAGGTAAACAAGCAAGGATACCCTTTACTGACAGAGAAGTAAGAAGTAAGCAGTTACTGAATATTGTTCATTCAGACATCTGCGGACCAATGCGAGTCAGAACCAGTGGTGGATCAAGATACCTTCTAACATTTAGGTGTATTTTCTCATGTCAAAAGGAGAATTTCTTGAAAAATTTAAGGAGTACTAAAGAACTGTCGAAAAACAAACTGGTGATGAAATTAAGAGAAAATTAGCTGAGAAATCAAGATCAAAGAATGCTAAGTGTTTTTTGGAATAGAAATTAACCAAAGCAAGAAAGGAGTAACACTTAAACAAAAAAAAATATATTTTAGAGAAATTCAGAATGATAGATTACAATCCAGTTAAAACACCCTATGACTGCCACTCAAAAGTTAACAGAGATTTAAAAATGTTTAAAGTCCCCACACGATACTGAGAATTAATTGGTAGTCTAATGTAGTCTAATGCAGCCGATCAAAACTGGGGCTTTACAATAATTTACTGTGTCTTTCTGACAATCGAACCTGGATTTGAGGCGCTTTTTCAGTTTCTTATTTCACCGTTTTTGTCTCTTAATAGGAACTTCTTCTGAAATGGAACTGGCGAAGTGCCGTGTGGTCCCAATAGGACTCTGAAGCACTCGAACTTCTTGCAGGCACGTTTGCTGTTTTCGCATTTCATGACCGCTAATTCAGTTATTAAATTGTTTATAGTACGAAAACCAAAACTTAATTCAGTTGTTTCTTGAATTGGTAACCAAGGTTACCAACCAAGTAAACAATTTTTTTTATTTGTCTGAATTTAGTAACTAACTAAATTCAGACAAAAGATGGACAGATTTCAGTAGTTGCTACCCAAACTTGGATAAATGACGATCGTTACCGCTGCCATTGGTAACGACAGAAAAGTCTTTTGTTGTTAGCAACTTTTGTCAATTGTTCAAAGTGTGGTTAGCAACCAGGGAATACTGTTGATAGTAACAATTTTGGTGTGAGTTGTTTGTCATTCTTCTGTTTGAATTTAGTTATAATAGTTACCAAATTCGAAAGAGAAGGGTTGTTAATTTGGCTGGTAACATCGGTTACTAAATCAATAAACTATGTGTAGTGTCCGGAAAAGAGACAAGCTAAGTGAAAAACTCAATAAAACCCAAAAGTCTGCCGACGTTTCCAGAGGTACCCAATTTCCTTAGTGTTCAAATTTATGTATATTGAATTGTATTAAAGCATTGCATATTCTTCAGACAACAAAAGTATGTTTTACTTTTGATTAATAAACATATCGCCTTCATTGCTGTTGGAACCTGAATATGTACAAAATGTAATTTGATTTCAAAACTGAACTTGAACAATTATTTGGTAACTTACAATTTCGTCGTTGAAAAGACGAAAACTACAAAAGAAATAAGTATTTACTCTTTACACGTGAGCTGTTTGTTTCATTTTTTGGCTTTCAATGCAAACACAAATTTAAACAATATCGTTTTGTCATGAAAATATTTTTGTTTATATTCAAAAAATAATAATAATTTTTTCCAGATTGATGTTTCCTTCTACAGTATTGAATGAATTGTGGATTATAATTAACAAAGCCTCTAACCAAGAAATTTAACTTGTTCTTAAAATGTGCTTTATTTCCTAATGCACAGAAAAATTCATTTATTATACCTACCTTAAAGAATGGAGATAGTTTACTTGTAACAAATTTAGGCCTGTATGAAAAATGTTTTGTATTCCATAATTGTCCAAAAAAATTCATTTCCAAAATAATTATGCCATAGTTCCAAAATATTATAAATGAGAGTCAACACGGATTTTGCAAATGTAAATCTTCTGCGACCAACCTTCTTATTTATAACAATTCGACAGTTATCATTTACAGGTTGATGTTGTTTATACAGACTTTCAAAAGGCATCTGATAGAATCTGCCATGATTTATTGTTTGCTGAACTAACTGGGCTGGAGTTGTCAAGTAAGATTTCCACTGTAGATAATCATAACGATTGTAATATAAAGTGATTAGTTTTTTAAAAAAAATAAATCAACATTATTTTCGAAAGTTACATTTTACATAAAAGATTTTAATGTAAAATGTTTGAAATTTAGAAATGTGTAACAGATTAGGCGGTAGTTTATCTAGAAAAGTTGGTTTGGCTCAAACTAAAATGAATTTGCGTAAATGTAAAAGAAAAGCTGGTGAATATTCTGGTGCTGAAAGAGTTCAAACACAGAGGTTCAAGAACACAGATATTATTAAAAAGCACTGATTGCAGAACAATTTTTAAATGGGATGGACAGTAATTTAGCATATAAATTCCAGCTTAAAGTATGCGTTATTGTTGAAGAAGAAATTATGAGTAGAAATATTTAATCTTTCCATTTCTCTGTTAACATCATCTATTACTGACTAGTAATTAATAAGTCAACTTAGTTGTCACGCCCTTCCAAATTCTGTCAATGTCAAAACTTTTCGGGTTATTCATCAAACTCTCTAAAACCCTCAAAAATTATTTCTTTTTACAAATTGCAAATTTAAATAAAGCATCCTAAGAACTCCATTTACAATTCAACGCATATGGAGAGTTACTACCACGATTTTAACACATTTTTAAAGCAAGTATGGAACATATAAGTAAAACAAGTAATCGTGTCTCACTTCTTGAATGTCTATAATAGTGTAAGCGTTCCTTTTAATTATGTTGCCCTTGTTGCACTATAAAGTAGATTTTTAGAAAAATAATGGTTAATAGGATTCCAGGTTCTGCGATGCTTTGTCGTATAAAATAACCTCTTTTTATAATCGGTATCGCGATTATAAGATCAGCAATTAACCAGAACGGAAATACTTCAACTTTAGTTGACTAAGTTGTCAGAAAGTTGTCAAAACGTGCGTACTCGATAGCAACTTTCAAGAAAACGTGGAGACACTAAAAATATATATGTAATAAATCAACAAAAGAATGCTATTACTTATAAATTTCTACTGTAAAAAGATTGCAAATCTTTACGCAGAAAATTGTAGAATAGAAATCAATATTTCATGATTTGGTTTAAAAGTTGTGTTGACATTATTTGAACTTGTCATCCAAACATGAGGAATCTAAATAATTTTCTTCATAAAATTAGCAAATATGGAAACATTGGTATCTTAGTGTTGTGGGAGAGTGATAACCCAACCAAAAGTGAAAGAGAAAAATTGTCGCTCACTAATTCAAGCTGAAAGAATCAACCACGATAATTTACTGTTGATTTAAAAAAGTGAAATATTTAAACAATTACAATAATGGCAACTTTTTGTTTGAAGGTTTCGATTACGAGTCCTGAAAAATCACGGAAATCACGAACTTTCAAGTTTCAGTAGCAACGAAAGAATTTTGTTTATCAAATAAAAGAAAATAACATTTATGTTGCTAAGATTACGTTTCCTTGTGACATATGCCAGACGTTACAATATAAACAAAACATCGAATGTCCAATTAAACCATATTCGAAATATGTAATTTAAAAAAAGTTGCCTTCTTTCAAGTAAATTTGATTTCAGTAAGAAGAAATGCTAGTTGTGCCTATGTTGATGATGGCCTGTTATTCTCAATTGATGAATCAGAACTAAATTAATTTAAAAAAAAACTGAAAAACACATATTGGAATTAAAATAATGGAAACCCCAAGTAATTTTTTGGGAATGCAAATAGAAAGTTTTAGTATCTATGTGGAACAAATTTTAAACAGATTTGAAAAGACTAATGCTAGTCCTAATATTATTACAGTCGACCCTCACATAACACAGCCTGTTCCGTCAAGTTTTACTTGGCGACCACCGCAAATAATCTGACTTAAAGACAATAAATCTGTTGCCAGTTTAGGAACACATAATACTTTTGGAAAAAGCACCTTTTTGTTTTGACCTTCATCGTCATAATGGTCCAACCTCACTTATACTGAGCATTGCACAGATTATACTTTGTTGTCTGCGACTCTGATTGTATGTATGACAGGAGCCGTCGTATTTTCAAGCATGTTCTTACGTCTTGTCATGTGTGACGATGCACCGGAAGCCACTTGCCATGGGTCATTTTGGCTGGATGTTGCCTCAAACACAACAGCATATGATGAACTACTTGCTTTTTGTTGAACATTCTTGGTCCTGGATTTGCATTTGAGGACTTTTATGACCTTACTTATATAGTAGCTCCCTTACTTACTTTGTTTCTTGTGGTTGTTCTTGTTGACTGAGAATACTGTTGAGTCACTTTCAGATTATTTAACATCTTGTGATAGTTTTGATTTCACAGAAATTGATGTTATCTTCATGCCGGAGCTTTCAATAGCAATAATCATTGGTTGATAGGACTCTGGTGGACCGGAGAGTAGCAATGTAACTAGCCATTCATCGTCAACTGCGAAACCAATGTTTCTGAGCTTGTGAGCAGTACACATAATTTTGCTCACATATTTCTCTACGTTTTGACACACAGTAAGTGAAGTATTATAGAGATCACGCAGCAGCCCATCACAGCGTGTCAACAAAGAGTCATCAAATACTTATGAAAACGTATCCCATACTTCTTTTGCAGTACTACTCTCTTGCATGTGCACGTAATTTATTTAGTCAACTAGTAAATTTTTCTTAGTTTTTGCCTTTGTGTCTCGTTTTGTGTCCACAATGACACATGTGGTGGGGTCTATGCAGTTCTACAACTCCTCTTGCTGTAGGTATGTTTTTAGAGCAAATCGCCATGTTACGTAATTATCTCGGCCGGTTAACTTTTCAATTAATGCCAATTGATTGTTTGCTGACAATTTAAGAACCCTTATTCCAGATGTTACGAGAAAACACTTTTCAATTGTCGTATTGACGTTTTAGGTTAACTTCATTACTTTTCTCAGTAAGTAAGCCATTCTGGGCTTCCCTGGGCTTTTCTGGCTCCATAACCTGTTAATTTTTCTTAAAAGAATTTATTATTTCAGAAGAAAAACTTATATTTAAGATTTTAGTGTTAAAATTACAACTTAACTGTCTACAGGCGCACAATTCAATTTACAATTTTAACAGTTTATGTGTAGTTTCAGTACACTCCTACAGGTCATCACAACAGTTACAATTGGATTCCCAAGAGGAAATGAAACATTATTTGTTTTAAGATGTGTTATAATTTTTCATTCTTTATAATAGCCTAAGCTACATTGCGCTGTAAATTGAGAAGAATGCTTCAGGTAAACTACTTTTGGTTAACAAGACAGCATTAAATTAACTGAGGAATGCATATTATCGGATTTTGTAAGCTGGGTCAGCTCGTTGATTAATATTTATGTGATCCCATTTTCCGCACATTTTGGCAGACTGAAATATCTTTTTTCTGTAATTCGCCAAAGAGCATTATAGGATCGGACACAAATCAAAACAAAATTACACAAAGATCAGTTGTCAAGATTGTCAGTGAGTTGTCAAAAAATACGAGCCGAAACTGAGACTGAGACGTCTAGCCATTAGCGCTACCAAATAATTCCATTCAATTAGAAACGTTAAATAATTACTTTAATAACAAGGAGTTTATTTTCTATGAGAAGGCTCTTCTAATTCTTAGGGCACTTGGTCTAAAATACTTTAATACAATTCAATATACATAAATTTCAACACTGAACCATAAATGGTGGGGTGCGTCGTAGTTACACAATTTCGACATCACCTCCTTGGGGGTGACCGAGTTCCAAGAAGTTTTCTGAGTTTTGGAGCTGGGAGACTTTGCAGGAGTAGGGGTGGCTAGTTGGGACAAAGATTTGGGATTAGCGTTAGGAGTAGGGGTACCATCAGAGTTTACCGATAGTATCCCTAGTTTAGACGACAAAGCTGTGTAAGCACTCTTTTGGGGTTTATTGAGTTTTTCACTTAGCTTTTCTTTTTCCCGGACCCTACACATAGTTTATTGGTTTAGTAACCGAGGTTACAAGCCAAATTAACAACTCTTCTCTTTCGATTATGGTAACTATTATAACTAAATTCAGACAAAAGAAGGACGAACAACTCAAAAAAAAATTGTAATTTTCAACAATATTCCCTGGTTGCTACCCACACTTTGAACAATTGACAAAAGTCGCTAACAATAAGAAACTTTTCTGTTGTTATCAATGGCAGAGGTAACGATCGTCATTTAACCAAGTTTCGGTAGCAACTACGGAAAAGTGTTGGTAGTGAGATTTTCGTTTTTATTTAGTGACCCTATTAAAGTTCCTATTAAAAGACAAGAGCCGAGAAATAAGAAAAGGAAAAGGAGGCCCAAATCCAGGTTCTATTGGCAGAAAGGAAAGCGGTACCACATCCAACGACACAGCTAGTTATTGTAAAGCCTCAGTTTTGATCGGTTACCTTAGAGTACATTAGAGTACCAATTAATTCTCTGTATCGTGTGGGGTCTTTGAATGGTTTTAAATCTCTGTTAAATTTTGAGTGGCAGTCATACAGTGTTTTAATTGGATTGCAATCTACCATTCTGAATTTCTCTGAAATATATTTTTTTTGTTTAAGTATTACTCCTTTCTTACTTTGGTTAATTTCTATTCTAAAGAAAAACCTAGCAATCTTTGATCTTCAATTTCTCAGCTAATTCTCTCTTAATTTCATTACCAGTTTGATTTTCGACAGTTCTTTTGTACTCCTTAAATTTTTCAAAAACTTCTCTCTTTGACTTAAGGAAAAAACCTGGCACCACCTATTATATTCGTCTATAAATGTAAGAAGATATCTTGATCCACCGCTGAATCTGACTCGCATTGGTCCGCAGATATCTGAATGAACAATATTCAGTAACTGCTTACTTCTTCCTTCTCTATCAGTAAAGGGTTTCCTTGCTTGCTTACCTCGTTGACATTGTCACACCACATGGGTAATTTATCATTATCCAATTTATTACCGTGTACCAGTCGCTTTCTGTACAAATCCTGTACGCCTTTATAATGTAGGTACTCTAGTTGTCTATGCCACAGGACCATTTTGTTTGAATTTCTATGCATTATTCACTTGTAGACATTTGACTTTCGTTGTATATAAACATATTATAATATTTTTCATAAAATCAAGTAGCCCAAAAAGTTTTCTTTATTTGTTTACAACAAAACTCTAATCAGTTCAGACTTTTATTTCATAAGAAACACATCTTTCTGAAGTTGCTCCTACGCTTCAATTCAAAATTAATAGTTAAATATTCTCTCTTTATCAATGAGGTTCTTCCTCATTGAGAATTGTAATTAGCAGAAATACTTATGTACAGTAGTGCTAGAAATGAAACCGATCTTACCAAACTGTTATTTTTAGGGAATAGTTTTGGCTAAATTCATTATTTATATTTACAGGACTTCCCAACCAAACACAGAATAAGGCTTCATAAAATAACACATTGATTTGTTTTCAGAATAAATTATGATTATTTTTTTATTGGAGCAAAGAGGGGGAAATCTACAAGACGTAGTGCCGGACTTTACCGACTAAAAACCCCTCTCCGGGCAATGATCCGAAGATCAAGACCTAAGAGTAGTTAACCATAAAGGTTTAGGAAAATATAAGGGAAAACTAAAGAGGTACGTGACAATCGCTACATAGTAAAGAAAAGATGTTCAAAAGAGACGCAGAGGTCTAGACAGCCAAGAGACAAGGTCTCTTGTATCTGTCGGATTCACAGGGTTGGATATCACGCAAGCATGCAATCTCCGGATTAGAGTGTTGAAAGATAGATCTCCGGAGGTTGAGGGCATGCTATTTTCTCTGAGGCTATGAAATATGAAAAAATATGCAAGAAATCCGAAAAAATGTCAAAAAAAAGTCACAATAAAGGAGAAAACAGCAATACCAAGAAACCGTCTTCAAAAGTTCTATCAAAAAGGCTGAGGACAGGAATGTTCCCATTGGAGTTCCACATATCTGTCTGTGTATAAAGAAGGTACTTTCAATTTATGGAAAGTTTTCCATAGTATGTGCAAACGTTTCAACTCAAATAACATCTGAGAATTAAGCATGTTTATAGTAATTATAATATTAGAATTGTGCCGTAGTAGTTTTTACTTATATTTTAATCTGTAATTTATGACGGAAAATGTGATTCATAAATAATTATATTGTGTATATCTGTATATTTTTCCACTGAATAATTGGATGTTGAAAAAATCGGCAATGTGTCGAAACCATTTTATAACACCAAACTAATATTAAAATATCGACATAAGTTAAACAAAGTAGTTTTATTTGTAAAGTTATGTTATATTTAAATATTTGGGAATCTCATTTATGGTCATCCACTGTAGGTTGAAATACAAGGATGAGATTGATTCGAAACAGTTCTACCATCAAAAATATTATAGCAAATTGAAAAATCATCACGATATTCCTTTTCTCTGTCAATTTGCTGAGACAGTGGATTAAAACGAATTATAAGAAAAGATATAACTGAACCACAATTGGGTGTTATATTAATACAATGTAAGAATCAAATCAAATATGTTTGAGAGAAGACAACTTTTTTATAAATTACTATATAGTTCTGACATATGCCATAAAGAAACGTAATTTGACATGTTATTTTATTTTTTGACAAACAATTCGTTGCTATTGATACTTGTTTGCAAAATGTCACTCAATCACACACTCACTCGTTTTATTTTTTAATTACAAATTAATTAAAATTTAATTTGTTTTCAATTCTATTTCTCACCTTATAGTAGTTGAAACTTCTCTTAGCAGCAATCTATTCTAATGGAAATATAAAATTAACAAAGTTAACAAAAACAATTTCGTTTCACATATTAATTACCTGTCGAAAATAAATGTCGACGAGAGATCTGCAACTGATTTGATTTCAGTGACATGCAGGGCTCGTAATCTAAACCTTCAGACGGTAAGTTGCTATTTTTGTAACTGTTTAAATATTTCACCTTTTTAACTCAATAGTAAATTCACGTAGTTGATTCTTTCAGCTTGAATAAGTGAGCGACAGATTTCAACTATGCACTGAATTTTTCTCCTTCACCTTTAATTATCACCCTCAAACAACACTAATATGCCAATCTTTCCATATTTGATAATTTTATGTCGTAAATTATTTAGATTCTACATGTCTGGATTACAAGTTCAAATAATGTTAACACAATTTATAAACCAAATCATGAAATAGTGATTTCTATTTCACAAATTTCTGGGGAAATAAAGATTTGAAATCTTTGTTGGGTTGAAATTTATAATTAATAGATTTATCTGTTGCAGTTTTGTTAAAACTTTCATCTACTTTAGTGCATATATATTTTTAGTGTTTCCATATTTTCTTGGGAGTAGGCATGTTTTGACAAAACACTGACAACATCATCGAGAACTAAAGTTGTAGTATTTTCGTTCTGCTTATTCGGTTATCATACAATCGCGATACCGATCATGGAAAGAAGTAATTATATACAATCAAACATCGCGGAGCCTTGTATCCTATTAAGCAGTATTCCTCTAAAATATCTGTAATAAGGTATATCATAATTGAAATGAAAGTTTATGCTCTTATAGACATTCAAGAAGTGAGACACAATTTACTTGCTTTACCTGTATGCTCCATACTTGCTTCAAAAATATGTTAATATCGTGGTGGTATCTCTCCATATGCGTTGGGATGTAGATGGAGTTCTTAGATACTTTATTTAAATTTGCATTCTGTAAAAAGAAATAATTTTTGAGGGTATTGCAAAAATTATCTTCAAAAATTGATTGAATAAATCATATTGTAGAAGAGAATGAAAAACACAGTGACCAAAGATTTTTTTGAAAGAAGGAAAATAACGGAGCGATTTTTAATTAGGGATGTCTCAATTTGATTATACGGCGTTGTAGTGCGTTGATTCAGTCAACCAAAGGGGCGGTATATATAACACGATATTTTACACTAAATACTCTCTGTACTCTGTAATATTGTATAACTTTGGTTAACTTTCGATATATATACAAATCGGGATTTTTTTTTACAGTTTCTAAGACATTTTGGTGTTTTGTTAATTTATCTATCTTATCTCCTAACTTTATTTAAGTGAACTTTAAATATAATTGGTAATATTTTGATACAGCAAAATAAAAGCCCACGGGAAATTTTCATGTGGCTTGATTTCCAAGTATTTCATGATTAATTAACACTATTTGAAATCAGAGCTCTGAAATAGATATATTTCGTTATTAATGTAATTGTTACAATATTCCGCCTTGATTAACTGCAATAAATTCTGTATCAAAGGAAATCCAAATTTAAAAAAACAATAGAACACTTGTTGTAACTTAGCATCTGTAATTTACAACTGTTCCCAAAACTTAATTTAAAATATTAACAATTTCAACATTCAAGAGATGCTGTGAAACTTTAGAACAGTAGGTGTCTCACCATTCAAAAAATCAACAACAACATACGCGCCATTAATTTATTTCAGATGTAATTCATAAGGAATAACACATAATTTCTAAGGAAAGTCAAATTTGATGATTAACATCAGTGGATCAAATTTAAATGGAAAATGTGTGTTGTTTAAATTAACGGTTAAGACTTGAATAATACTATTTAATAATTAAATTATTTATTAACAATTTCTTAAAACGAGAGAATAAGTTTTTGAGAACTCTGGTTCTGTACGTGTGTTTTGACAACTAACTGTCAACTGATGTTGGAGATTTTGCTTGTTGGACGATTTTATAATGGCCTTACCAAGTACACAAAGTTGTTCTTCTAAATTGTCGAGATATTCTGAACACAGGATCCTATAATAATAATCGAGGAGCTATTTTTCTGTCACAGTTAACTGTGTAGCATTCTGCTGGTATAATTTAATTTACAATGCGAAAAAATATCTTATTCTTGAAAATAAAGCTTACGCTATAACAGAGTCAAGAATTGAGACGCAATTTACTTGGAAAATCATTTATTTAGAATACCGATCAGACATGTAGTAGATGTTAAGATTCTGCATATAGCATATAGATAAACCAAGTAAATTGTGTGTCACCTCTTGAATGTTTATCTTTCTTTTCAGTTATGTTATACCTTATTGCACGGTAAAGTAGTTTTTTTAGAAAAATACTACTTAAAATGATCCCAGGTTCCTATAATCGCGATTATAAGATTAGCAACTAATTAGAATGAAAATACCCCAACATGCCCAAGTAGTCTAATTTGTCAGCAAGTTGTCAAAACGTGCGTAGCGGTTACGAGCTCTCAAGAAAACGTGGAGACACTTAAAATATATATGCACTAAAGTAGATGAAAATTTCATCAAAATTACAAATGATAGAGCTAGATTGCAAATTTTTACACAGAAAATTGTCACTTGAATTTGTTTATAAATTGTGTTGTCATTATTTGAACTTGTCATCTAGACATGAGGAATCTGAAAAAATTTTGACATAAAATTAGCAAAATTAGAAAGATTGGTATCTTAGTGTTGTTTGAGGGTGATAATCCAACCAAACGTGAAAGAGAGAAATTCAGTACCTAGTTGAAATTTGCCGCTCACTAATTCTTGCTTAAAGAATCAACTACGTGAATTATTTTTTGATTTAAAAAGGTGACATGTTTAAACAGTTACAATAATAGCAACCTACTGTCCGAAGGTTCCGATTACGAGTCACTGAAATCAAATCAGTTGTAGATGTCTCGACGACATTTATTTTCCATCAAAGGAATACTGTCTGTGAATCTGACAGATAATTAACATGTGAATAGAAATTGTTTTCATTAACTTTATACTTAAATGCAGAAATATATTTTGCTACTAAGAGACGTGGGGGATGAAATTGAAAACAAGTAACTTGCCTGATGTAAATACACATAAATAAAATTTTAATTAATTAGTACTTACAAAATTAAACGAACATTTTGGAGTGAGTGTTGTATTGAGTGATATTTTGCAATCTTTCATGTTTCAGTAGCAACGAAGGAAGATTGTTAGTCAAATAAGAGAAAATAACATTTATGTTGCTAAGATTACGTCACCTTATGATGTATGTCAGCCTGTCCAATTATAGGCAAGAGTTATGGTTAATTCAATTAAACCTAATTCGAAATATGTGGTTTGGAATCACGTTGTCTTCTTTCAAGTAAATTTGATTTGATCTTATATTGTATTAATATTACATCAAATTGTGGTTCAGTTATATTTTTTGTTATAATTCTATTCGTTTGAATCCACAGTGTCAACAAATTGACAGAGCAAAGAAATGTCGAGATGAGTTTTAATAACTTTAATGGTAGAACTGTTCCGAATCAATTTCATCCTTATATTTCAACTTACACTAAATGACTATAATTGTGATGCCCAAATATTTAAATATAATATAACTTTCCAAATGAAACTACTTTGTTTATGTTTTGTGGTTAATTTAATTAATTTTAACCTCCAATTAGTTAGTGGAAAGAAGTACTTAAAAGATATATGCGACATAATTTTTTAGGAAACACATTTACTGATTACAGTACAGATTAAATTTTAAGGAAGAATTACTTCGGCACTATTCTAAAATTATAATTAGAATAAACAAGCTTAATTCTCAGATATAGGATGAGTTATAAGGTAGGTCCATACTATCGAAACATGGGACTCGAGATGGCGATCTGTGGTACAAGAATTGAACTTCTATCCAAAGAAAATTTCGACACGAGGCGGATTCAGGTAGAGGCGTTACTTACCAAAATCGATACCTGGAATTTCGTTAATGAAGTATCAAAGTCAGTTAGATGTCAGGGTGACAAAAAAAGTGAATCAGCGCTTAAAACGTGGATGTAAATAAGATAAAAAGGTAAATGCGGACATAATCCTATGCATAAGCCCATCGGACCTCAAGAGTATCAAAGGATGCGAGATTTCCAAAGATGTATGGCACTTTTGAAACAATTATTTTATATATTTTATATATTTTATATTATTTGATTAAGTATAAATAAAATTGGATAACGATAAATTACCCACATGGTGTGGCATATATCAATGAGGTAAATATGCAAGGACACCCTTTACTGCCAGAGAATTAAGAAGTAAGCAGTTACTGAATATTGTTCATTCAGACATCTGCGGACCAAAGCGAGTTAGAACCAGAGGTGGATCAAGATATCTTCGAACATTTATAGACGATAATAGTGGATGGTGCAAGGTGTATTTTCTCATGTCAAATGGAGAATTTCTTGAAAAATTTAAGGAGTACAAAAGAACTGCTGAAAAACGAACTGGTAATGAAAGTAAGAGAGAATTAGCTGAGAAATTGAAGATCAAAGAATGCTAGGTTTTTTTTTGGAATAGAAATTAACCAAAGTAAGAAAAGAGTAACACTTAAACAAAAAAAATATATTTTAGAAAGTTAACAGAGATTGAAAAATGTTCAAAGACTCCACACGATACAGAGAATTAATTGGTACTCTAATGTACTCTAATCCAGCCGATCAAAACTGGGGCTTTACAATAATTAGCTGTGTCTTTCTGACAATCGAACCTGGATTTGAGCCGCCTTTTCATTTTCTTATTTCACGGTTTTTGTCTCTTAATAGGAACTTCTTCTGAAATGAAACTGGCGATGTGCCGTGTGGCTCCAATAGGACTCTGAAGCACTCAAACTTCTTGCAGGCACGCTTGCTGTTTACTCATTTCATGACCGCTAATTCAGTTATTAAACTGTTTATAGTACGAAAACCTAAACTTAATTCAGTTGTTTCTTGGATTGGTAACCAAGGTTACCAACCAGGTAAACAAATTTTTTTATTTGTCTGAATTTAGTAACTAACTAAATTCAGACCAATTCAGTTACCATATTCGAAAGAGGAGAGTTGTTAATTTGGCTGGTAACTTCGGTTATTAAATCAATAAACTATGTGTGTGAACTATGTGTAGTGTCCGGAAAAGAGACAAGCTAAGTGAAAATCTCAATAAAAACCAAATGTCTGCCGACGTTTCCAGAGGTACCCGATTTCCTTAGTGTTCAAATTTATGTATATTGAATTGTATTAAAGCATTGCATATTCTTCAGACAACAGAAGTATGTTTTACTTTTGATTAATAAACATATCGCCTTCATTGCTGTTGGAACCTGAATATGTACAAAATGTAATTTGATTTCAAAACTGAACTTGAACAATTATTTGGTAACTTACAATTTCGTCGTTGAAAAGACGAAAACTACAAAAGAAATAAGTATTAAGTCTTTACACGTGAGCTGTTTGTTTCGTTTTTTAGCTTTCAATGCAAACACAAATTTAAGCAATATCGTTTTGTCATGAAAATATTTTGGTTTATATTCAAAAAATAATAATAATTTTTTCCAGATTGATGTTTTCAATGAACTCAGAAGTCAGATTTATCTAGTAATAGAGGTCCTTATGATATTCCTTCTACAGCATTGAATGAATTGTGGATTATCATTAACAAAGCCTCTAAAAATGGAATTTAACTTGCTTTTAAAATGTGCTTTATTTCCTAATGTACAGAAAAAATCATTTATTACACCTACCTTAAAGAATGGAGATAGTTTACTTGTAACAAATTTAGGCCTGTATGAAAAATGTTTTGTATTCCATAATTGTCCAAAAAAATTCATTTTCAAAATAGTTCCAAAATATTATAAATGAGAGTCAACATGGATTTTGCAAATGTAAATCTTCTGCGACCAACCTTCTTATTTATAACAATTCGACAGTTGTTGCTCTTGAAAATCATTTACAGGTTGATGTTGTTTATATAGACTTTTAAAAGGCATCTGATAGAATCTGCCATGATTTATTGTTTGCTGAACTAACTGGGCTGGAGTTGTCAAGTAAGTTTTCCACTGTAGATAATCATAACGATTGTAATGTAAAGTGATTAGTTTTTTAAAAAAAATAAATCAACATTATTTTCGAAAGTTACACTTTACATAAAAGATTTTAATGTAATATGTTTGAAATTTAGAAATGTGTAACAGATTAGGCTGTAGTTTATCTAGAAAAGTTGGTTTGGCTCAAACTAAAATAAATTTGCGTAAATGTAAAAGAAAAACTGGTGAATATTCTGGTGCACTGATTGCAGAACAATTTTTAGATGGGATGGACAGTAATTTAGCATATAAATTCCAGCTTAAAGTATGCGTTATTGTTGAAGAAGAAATAATGTGTAGAAATAGTTAATCTTTCCATTTCTCTGTTAACATCAACTATTATTGACTAGTAATTAATAAGTCAACTTAGTTGTCACGCCCTTCCATATTCTGTCATTGTCAAAACTTTTCAGGTTATTCATCAAACTCTCTAATACCCTCAAAAATTATTTCTTATTACAAATTGCAAATTTAAATAAAGCATCCTAAGAACTCCATTTACAACTCAACGCATATGGAGAGTTACTACCACGATTTTAATATATTTTTAAAGTATGGAACATATAAGTAAAACAAGTAATCGTGTCTCACTTATGAATGTCTATAATTTCGTAAGCGTTCCTTTTAATTATGTTGCCCTTGTTGCACTATAAAGTAGATTTTTAGAAAAATAATGGTTAATAGGATTCCAGGTTCTGCGATGCTTTGTCGTATAAAATAACCTCTTTTTATAATCGGTATCGCGATTATAAGATCAGCAATTAACCAGAACGGAAATACTTCAACTTTAGTTGACTAAGTTGTCAGAAAGTTGTCAAAACGTGCGTACTCGATAGCAACTTTCAAGAAAACGTGGAGACACTAAAAATATATATGTAATAAATCAACAAAAGAATGCTATTACTTATAAATTTCTACTGTAAAAAGATTGCAAATCTTTACGCAGAAAATTGTAGAATAGAAATCAATATTTCATGATTTGGTTTAAAAGTTGTGTCTGAATTATTATTATTATTTGAACTTGTCATCCAGACATGAGGAATCTAAATAATTTTCGTCATAAAATTAGCAAATATGGAAACATTGGTATCTTAGTGTTGTGGGAGAGAGATAACCCAACCAAAAGTGAAAGAGAAAAATTCAGTGCATAGTTGAAAATTGTCGCTCACTAATTCAAGCTGAAAGAATCAACCACGTTAATTTACTGTTGATTTAAAAAAGTGAAATATTTAAACAATTACAATAATGGCAACTTCTTGTTTGAGGATTTCGATTACGAGTGCTGAAAAATCACGGAAGTCACGAACTTTCAAGTTTCAGTAGCAACGAAGGAATTTTGTTTATCAAATAAAAGAAAATAACATTTATGTTGCTAAGATTACGTTTCCTTGTGACATGTGCCACACGTTACAATATAAACAAAAGGTCCAATGACCAATTAAACCATATTCGAAATATGTAATATAGAAAAAAGTTGTCATCTTTCAAGTAATTTTGATTTGTTTCTTTCATTGTATTAAAATTACATCAAATTGTGGTTATATTTTTATTATATTTCTATTTGTTTTAATTGACAGTGTCATCAAATTGACAGAGAAAAGAAATATCGAGATGATTTATCGATTTGTTATAATAACTTTAATGACAGTGATTCATTTATTTAATGACCACGTTACAAATCACATCTGTGTGTGAAATGATACGGACAAATTGCACGTGTTGATTACCAGGAAACTTTTGCACAAACAATCAGTTCAATACGATCGTTACTATCTGTGGCTGTACAAAATAATCACAAAATCAAGTAACTAGACGTAAAGACAGCATTTTTATATAGAGAACTTGAAGACACCTATTTATGACTTAACAAGAAGGGTTGGATCATGACGAAAACATGGTATGTAAATTGAACAAGTCACCATATGGGTTAAAACAATTCCCTTGCTGCTGGCATGCCAAATTCGACTCTACACCGAAAAGAGTTTTAGTATTTATATGGAACAAATTTTAAACAGAATTGAAATGACTAATGCTGATCCTAATACTGTTCCAGTCGACCCTAACATAAAGCTACAGTAGGAAGATACTACCTCACTTCTGCTCTTGATAATAACACAGCTCGTTCCGTCAAATTTTATTTGGCTACCATCGCAAATAATCTGACTTAGAGACAATAGATTTGTTGCCAATTTAAGAACACATAATAGTTTTGTAAAAAGCACGCACCTTTTTGTTTTGACCTTCATCGTCATAATGGTCCAACCTCATTTGTTCTGAGCATGGCACAGATTATACTTTGTTGTTTGCGACTCTGATTTTATGTATGACAGGAGCCGTCATATTTTCAAGCATGTTCTTACGTCTTGTCATGTGTGACGATGCATAGGAAGCCACTTACCATGGGTCATTTTGGCTGGATGTTGCCTCAAACGCAGCAGCATATGATGAACTACTTGATTTTTGTTGAACATTCTTGGTTCTGGATTTGCATTTGAGGACTTTTATGACCTTACTTGTTACAAGTGTAGCACCTTGGACCCTTACTTTGTTTCTGTGGTTGTTTTTAATTTTCTTGATGACTGACAATACTGTTGAGTCACTTTCAGGTTGTTTAACATCTTGTGATAGTTTTGATTTCACAGAAACAGAAGGTATCTTCATGCCGGAGTTTTCAATAGCAATAATCATTGGTTGATAGGATTCTGGTAGACCGGAGAGTAGCACTGTAAATAGCCATTCATCGTCAACTTCGAAACCAATGTTTCTGAGCTTGTGAGCGGTACACATTATTTTACTCATATATTTCTCTACTTTTTAACATGCAGTATGTGAAGTATTACAGAGATCATGCAGCAGCCCATCACAGCGTGTCAACCAAGATTTATCCCATAATTATTTTGCAGTACTACTCTCTTGTATGTGCACGTAATTTATTGAGTCAACTAGTAAATTTATCTTAGTTTTTGCCTTTGTGTCTCGTTTTGTGTCCACAATGACACATGTGGGGGGTTTTATGCAGTCTATAGCAAATAACCAGGTTACGTAATTATCTCGGCTGGTTAACTTTTCAATTAATGCCAATTGATTGTTTGCTGACAATTTAAGAACCCTTATTCCAAATGTTACGAGAAATCCCCTTTCAATTGTCGTATTGACGTTTTAGGTTAACTTTATTACTTTTCTCAGTAAATAAGTCTTTCTGGGCTTAAAAGAATTTATTATTTCTCAAGAAAAATTTATATTTAAGAATTTAGTGTTAAAATTACAACTTAACTGTCCACAGGCGCACAATTCAAATTAAAATTTAACAGTTTATATGTAGTTTCAGTGCAGTTCAGTTACAATTGGCATCCCAAGCGGAGATTAAACATTATTTGTTTTAAGTTGTGTCAAAATTGTTCATTCTTTATAGTAGTGTAAGCTACATTGCGCTGTAAATTAGATTTTTTTTAGAAGAATCCTTCAAGTAAACTAATTAGGGTTAACAAGACAGCATTAAGTTAACTAAGGAAAGCATATTATCAAATTTAGTACGCTGGGTCAGCTCCTGGAGTAATATTTATACGATACACATTCTCCACATTTTGGCAGATTGAAATAACCTCTTTCCATAATTCGCCAAAGAGCATTATAGGATCGGATACCGAACAAAATAAAATTACACAAAGATCAGTTGTCAAGATTGTCAAGGGGTTGTCAAAGAATACGAACCGTATTCCATATCAGTCTTCACAATATTGCCAAACTAATTTAAGTGTTTCTTTTCTATGAAAACTTTTTTCTAAATGTTAGTGTATTGACCTTTTTGCTTTAATTCAATTCAAAATACATAAATTTGAACACTGAACAATTTCTAACATTATCTCAGTCATCTAAATCTTATCAATATTAAAATTTGCCCTAATATATATTATTCTTTTCCTTGAAAAATATTACATTTTAGCAGTGTGCGTTTATATTCGGATTCAAACTCAGATAAATAAACTATATGTAGTTTGAGGAGAAAAGACAAGCCAAGTGAAAATCTCAATAAAACCCAAAAGTCTGCCGGCGCTTCAAGAGGCCTTAAGATTAAAATATCGGAACTAGAGTGTGAACTACAACGAATAAAAGTAAGTAATGCAGTAAGCTGTCTGCTAAACTACAGACACCTTCGGTAAATCCTGGAAATACTCCTACTTCTAACACAAATCCTTTCTCCCAACTAGCCACCCCACACCTCCGAAACGCAAAAGTTTTCCACGAAGTGGGTCACGCCTATAAAAGTGATGTCGAAATCGTCTGATGATGACGCACCCCTGTGCTCACCGAAAAGACATGAAAGTACTGGAAGTCTTTATATCCATTATGGTCAAAAGCCAAAAGCGAATAATTGGAACAGTTTACCAGCATCTGGTTCTGATTTTTATTCCAATCATTGTGCATCAGTGGATATATTTTTAGTAACTGGAGATTGAAACCTGCCCCGAGTGAATTGGACTAATGATGAGTTTAGTGTTTTCATGAGTTCTGAGGTTTACTCATTAAACTATCACTTGTCATTAGTTGATTGGGATTTACTTTTAAGCAATATGGATGTTAATGATTGAGAGCACAAATCTTATGAAATTTTATACAATTTGTTCCAACTTGATCTACCTGTAAAAATAATTAAGAACTATGTTTCTTAAGTTGTTCTATAAAGAGCTTATGACATTAACAATTCATTATTCATTTGCAGATATTTGAATTTCGTTGTCATAAGCAAAATTAAATATTTTTCATAAAATCAAGTAGCCCAAAAAGATTTCTTTATTTGGTTACCACAAAACTTTAATCAGTTCATATCGAAACATACCTCTCTTATACATAATTTGTTTTCAGAGTAAATTCAATAAATTAAGATTGAAATCTGAAAGTACGATGTAAAAGGTAAATGCTGGAAAGATTCTAGTGGCCCAAGAATTGGATTTAAATGTACGTATAATTTTCATCTGTATTCAAGATTTTTATAATTAATGATATATTTTATGCTAAAACACACACAATTAAATTATTTAATTTAAATAAAAAACAAATAAGCTATTTCGACGATTCGTTGGACATCAGGAATTGACACATTGACAGACTGATTACTATCATATAAATGAAGATGAAATGTGCTATGACAAAGCCACATATCGGGAAATATGAAAAAAAAAAAATCCAAGAAATCAAAAAGAGTACAAGCAAAAATCCCAATAAAGAAGAAAACAGCATTACCAAAAGTTCTACCAAAAAGGCTGAGGACTGGAATGTTCCCGTTGGAGTTCCACATATCTGTCTGTGTATAAAGCAGGTACTTTCATTTTGAGAATTAAGCATGTTTATCATAATTATAATTTTATAATTGTGGCGAAGAAATTTTTCCTATTGTAATCTGTACTCTATGACGGTAAATGCGTTTCCTAAATAATTATGTTATATATAGCTGTAAATCTTTCTACTGAAAAATTGGTGGTTGAAAAAATCGACAATGTGTCGAAACCATTTTATAACACCAAACTAAATTTTCGACTTAAGTTAAACTAAGTAATTTTATTTGTAAAGTTAAGTTATATTTAATTATTTGTGAATCTCATTTATAGTCTTCCAGTGTAGGTTGAAATATAAGGATGAGATTGATTCAAAACAGTTCTACCATCAACAATATTATAACAAATCGAAAAGTCATCACGATATTCCTTTGCTCTGTCAGTTTGCTGACACTGTGGATTAAAACGAATAGAATTATAAGAAAAGATATAACTGAACCACAATTTGGTGAAATACAATATAAGAATCAAATCAAGTTTTGCTTGGGAGAAGACAACTTTTTTGCTAAATTACATACTTCTGACATATGTCATAAGGAAACGTAATCTTAGCAACCTAAATGTTATTTCATTTTTTGACAAACAATTGGTTGCCATTGAAACTTGAAATAAATGTCGACGAGAGATCTGCAACTGATTTGATTTCAGTGACTTTCAGGGCACGTAATCTAAACCTTCAGACAGTAAGTTGCTATTTTTGTAACTGTTTAAATATTTCACCTTTTTAAATCAACAGTAAATTCACGTAGGTGATTCTCTCAGCTTGAATAACTGAGCGACAGATTTCAACACTGAAATTTTCTTTTTCAACATTGGTTATCACCCTCAAATGATATACTAATCTTTCCATATTTGATAATTTTATATCGCAAATTATTTAGATTCCTCATGTCTGGATGACAAATTCAAATAATATCAACACAACTTATAAACCAAATCATAAAATAATAATTTCTATTTTACAATTTTCTGCGTAAATATTGATTTGCAATCTTTGTTCGGTTGAAACTTATAATTAATGGCTTTATCATTTGCAGTTCTGCTAAAATTTTCATCTACTTTGGTGCATATATATTTTTGGTGTCTCCATATTTTCTTGACAGTATGCGTGTTTTGGCAACACACTGACAACATCGAGAACTAAAGATGGAGTATTTTCGTTCTGCTTATTCGCGATACTGATCATGGAATGAAGGTATTTTATACTACCAAACATCGCGGACCCTTGTATCCTATTAAGCAGTATTCTTCTAAATTATCTATAATATTAGTAATAATAATATCATAATTGAAATGAAAGTTTATGCTCTTATAGACATTCAAGAAGTGAGACACAATTTACTTGCTTTACCTATATGCTCCATACTTGCTTTAAAAATATCTTAAAATCGTGGTAGTAACTCTCCATATGCGTTGGGATGTACATGGAGTTCTTAGGATGCTTTATTTAAATTTGCCATCTGTAAAAAGAAATAATATTTGAGGGTATTGCAAAAATTATCTTCAAAAATTGATTGAATATATCATATTTTAGAAGAGATTGAAAAACACAGAGACCAAAGGTTTTTTTGAAAGAAGGAAAATAACGGAGCGATTTTTAATTAGGGATGACTCAATTTGATTATACGTCGATGTAGTGCACTGATTCAGTTAACCAAAGGGGCGGTATATATAACACGATATTGTACACTAAATACACTCTGTACTATGTAATATTGTATAACTTTGATTAACTTTTGATATATATACAAATCGGAATTCTTTTTTACAGTTTTTAAGACATCTTGGTGTTTTGATAATATATCATATGCCTAACTTTACTTAAATGAATTTTAATATGATTGGTAATATTTTGATTCAGCAAAATTAAAGCCCACGGGAATTTTTCATGTGACTTGATTTTCGAGAATTTCATGACGAATTAACACTATTTGAAATCAGAGCTCTAAAATAGATATATTTTGTTATTAGTGTAACTGTTCCAATATGATTAAATGAATAAATGCAACAAATTATGTAGCTAAGGGAAATCAAATTTAAAAAACAATACAACACTTATTGTACATTAGCAACTGTTATTTACAATTGTTCCTACAACTTAATTTGAAATATTAACAATTTCAACATTCAAGAGATGCTGTGAAACTTGAGAACACTAGGTATCTCATCATTCAAAAACTCAACAACTACAAACACGCCATCAATTTATTTCAGATGTAATTCATAACACATAATTTCTTAAAAGAGTCAAATTTGATGATTAACATCAATGGATTGAATTTAAATGGAAAATGTGTAGGGTTTAACATAATGGTTAAGGCTTGAGTAATACCATATGGAATAAATAATGAAATTATTTACTAACAATTTCTTAAAACAGGAGAATAAGTTTTTGAGAACTCTGGTCCTGTACGTTTGTTTTGAAAACTAACTGACAACTGATATTTCAGTTATTTCATTTTGCTTGTTGGTCGATTTTATATTGGCGATACCAAATATAGAAAGATGATATTCTAAATTGTCGAGATATTCTGAACACAGGATTCTATAATAATAATGGAGGAGCTATCCTTCTGTGACAGTTAACAGTGAAACATTCTTCTGATACAATTTAATTTACAATGCGAAAAAACATCTTATTATTGAAAATAAAGCTTACGCTATAACAGAGTCAAGAATTGAGACACAATTTTCTCAGAAAAGCATTTATTTGGAATACCGATCAGACATGTGTCAGATGATGATTTTCTTCCAGGTAAATAGAAAGGAAGAAGAACTGCCTTCGTTGCTATTGTACCCAGATTATGTACAAAACTATTTTTTGGTAAATTTACCTTCTAAACTTGTTCATTTAGTTATTGCGAAGAGCACAAAAAACTTGAGCAACTTTTATTTATCTTCTAAAGGGTTCTTATCCCATCAAAGTTCAATTTATATTGTGCATCACATTCTTCAAGTTTTGATTCACCACCACGATTTGAACTTTATTTTAAAGCAAGTATGGAGCATGTAGGTAAAGTAAATTGTGTTTCACCTCTTGAATGTTTATAAAGATTTTTTAGAAAAATACTAATTAATTGGATCCCAGGTTCCTAGAATCGAGATTATAAATCAGCAACTAAGGCCAAGTTGTCCAATTTGTCAGCTCTCAAGAAAACGTGGAGACACTTAAAATATATATGCACAAACGTAGATGAAAATTTCAACAAAATTACAAATGATAGAGCTATTAATTATAAATTTCATCTGAACAAAGATTGCAAATCAGCAAATTGTAAAGTAGAAATCACTTTTTCATGATTTTGTTAATAAAATGTGCTGACATTAATTGAAGTTGTCATCTAGAGATGAGGAATCTAATTAAATTTTGACATAAAATTAGCAAATTTGGAAAGATTGGTATCTTAGTGTTATTTGAGGGTAATAATCCAACCAAACGTGATAGAAAAATTTCAGTACCTAGTTGAAATTTGCCGCTCACAAATTCTTGCTTAAAGAATCAACTAGGTGAATTATCTTTTGATTTAAAAAGGTAAAATATTTAATCATTTACAATAATAGCAACCTACTGTCTGAAGGTTTCGATTACGAGTCACTGAAATCAAATCAGTTGCAGATCTCTCGTCGACATTTATTTTGAATCAAAGAAATACAGTCTGTGATTCTGCAGATAATTAACATGTGAATAGAAATTGTTTTTGTTAACATTGTTAACTTTCTACTTAAATGCCGATATATATTTTGTTGCTAAGAGAGGTGAGGGATGTCGTCTTTCAAGTAAATTTGATTTGATCTTACATTGTATTAATATTACATCAAGTTGTGGTTCAGTTATATTTTTTGGTATAATTCTATTCGTTTGAATCCACAGTGTCAACAAATTGACAGAGCTAAGAAATATCGAGATGAGATGAGTTATACTAAATGGTAGAACTGTTCCGAATCAAAGTCATCCTTATATTTCAACCCACACTAAATGACTATAAATGTGATTACCAAATATTTATATATAATATAACTTTCCAAATAAAACTACTTTGTGTACCTTTATGTTATGTGGTTAATTTAATATAAGTTTGGTTGTTAATAAATGGTTTCGACCCATTGTCGATTTTTTTAACCTTCAGCTATTCAGTGGAGGTACTGAGTGCTATAAACAAGCTTCATTCTCAGATGATAGATGAGTTGAAACCTAGATCCATACTATGGTAACATTTCCATAAAATGAAAGTACTTGCTATATACAGAGATAGATATGTGGAACTCCAACGGAAACATTCCAGTCCTCAGTCTTTTTGGTAGAACTTTTGAATACGGTTTCTTGGTAATGATGTTTTCTTCTTTATTGTGATTTTTTTTTTGTACTTTTTTCGGATTTCTTGGATTTTTATTCATATTTCATAGCCTCAGAGAAAATATTTGCCGACGTCGTCAGGTTTTGTCGTGGCTCATTTCATCTTCATTTATATGATGGTAATCAGCCTTTCCATGTGAACGTAACTCGTCGTGCCCAACGAATCGTCGAAATACTTTAAAAAAGATATATAAAATTAATATTAAAGATTAATTTTATTATATATACCAATTTTATTTGTTTTTCATTTAAATTATATAATTTAATTGTGTGTTTTAACATAAAATATGTCATTAATTATAAAAATCTTGAATACAGATGAAAATTATACTTACATTTAAATCCAATTCTTGCGCCACTAGAATCTTTACACCATTTGCTTTTTGCATCGTACTTTAAGATTTCAATCTTAATTTATTCTGAAAACAAATTAATTAGGTATTAATGTGTTGTTTTAAGGAGCGTCATATACATGAAAGTTCTTATTCTTTGTTTAGTTGGGATTCCTGTAAGTAAATTAATGAATTTAGACAAAAATATTACCTAAAAATAACAGTTTGATACGATCTGTTTCATTTCTAGCATTACTATACACAAGTATTTCTTCCGATTATCATTTCCAATGAGGCAGGGACTCATTAATAAAAGCGAGAATATTTAACTAGTAATTTTGAATTGAAGCGTAGGAGCAACTTCAGAGAAATGTGGTTCGTATGAAATGTTTGAACTGATTAAAGTTTGGAGGTAAACAAGTAAAGAAAACTTTTTGGTCTACCTGATTTTATGAACAAAATTGAAATTTGTTTATGGGTAACGGAATTCAAATGTCTACAAATGAAAAACGAATAGTTAATTTTATAAGCTCTTTAGAGAACAACTTATTAAACTTAGTTCTTAATTTTTTTACATGTAGATAAAATAGGAACATATTGTATAAAATTTCATAAGACACAATCAACCAATGATAATTGATAGTTTAAAGTGTAAACCTCAGTACACATGCAAACACTATACTTACTTACTCATCATTGGTCCAATTCACTCGAGGCAAGTTATGATAGAATATCTAGACATCATGTATAACGGTTGTGATGCCAACGGAGAATAAAAACAATAGAAGAGCGTAGTTATAGAAACAGAGTTAAGTTGTAAGAGCAGAGTTAGTTGTATACAGCCCACCAATGTTGTAAGATAGTCAATAAGCGTTTTACTGAGTACCTTGCATTATCATTCCACGTCGCCTTGTAAGCAGGCATGTTCTAACTATTAACTTTTGTGTTTCGACCTTAATGGAAACAAATACTTCCAGTGCTTCCGTGTCCTTTCGGTGAGCACAGGGGTGCGTCGTCAGGATTTCGAGAACACCTCCATAGGCAGACAGCTTACTGCATTACTTACTTTCATTCGTTGTAATTCACCCTCTAGTTCCGGGATTTTAATCTTAACGTCTAGTTTTCGGGTACCTCTTGGCTTATCTTTTTCGTGGACTCTACACATGGTTTATTGGTTTAGTAACCGAGGTTACCAGCCAAATTAACAACTCTTCTCTTTTGTCTGAATATGGCAACTCTTATAACTAAATTCAAACAGAAGTACGAACGTTATGTCTAACTCCATTTGGGGGTCTGATGTCGGTGAGGCGCTTTGCCGAATTTTGCTGTTGTTACTTACTTTAGATAGTTAACTCTTTCGGAACTTGGAACGGAGTCGTGCTCAGGGTTTAGCGGGCGGTTGACCTTTCTTTCTGCCAATAGAACCTGGATTTGAACCGCCTTTTCCTTTCTTTCTTTCACGGTTTTTGTCTCTTAGTAGGAACTTCTTGTAGAACGGAACTGGCGATGTGCCGTCCGGTTCAAATAGGATTCGGAACCACTCGACCTTTTGGAGGCACACTTGCTGTTTTCGCATTTCATTATCGCTAATTCGGTTATTAAACTGTTTATAGTACGAAAACAAAAATTTAATTCAGTTGTTTCTTGGATTGGTAACCAAGGTTACCAGACAAGTAAACAAATTTTTTCATTTGTCTGAATTTGGTAACTAACTAAATTTAGACAAAAGAGGGACACTAAATAAAAACAAAAATATCACTACAAATACTTTTGAAAACTGAGGTGTGAGTGTGATGAGAATAATAGTCGATGTTACAAGAAAACTAATCGTTTATTATATTATTACAAAGTGTGCACTCGGCTAGAAACGTCAAAGACTAAAAACTAAGAACTAAAAACCCTTCGTAGCATGACGCTTGCGTTAGGGCATCTATGCAGAGGGATTCCAAGTATCAATGTGCAATTTCATTCCTTAACAAACACTTTTCCGTAGTTGCTACTCAAATTTGGATAAATGACGATTGTTACCGCTGCCATTGGTAACGACAGAAAGGTCTCTAATTGTTAGCGACTTTTGTCAATTGTTCAAAGTGCACCAGGAAATATTGTTGATAGTAACAATTTTTGTTTGAGTTGTTCGTCCTTCCTCTGCCTGCATTTAGTTATAATAGTTACCATAATCGAAAGAGAAGAGTTGTTAACGCTAATCCCAAATCTTTATCCCAACCAGCCACCCCCACTCCTGCAAAGTCTTCCAGCTCCAAAACGCAGGAACTCGGTCACCCCCAAGGAGGTGATGTCGAAATTGTCTAACTACGATGCACCCCACCAGTTATGATTCAGTGTTCAAATTTATGTATATCGAATTGCATTAAAGTATTTTAATCCAAGTAGACTAAGAATTAGAAGAGACTTCTCATAGAGAAGTAACTTTTAAATTGGTTTGGGAAAAAACAGCGCTCATGATTAGCCGTCTCAGATCTCAGTTTCGGTTAATATTTTTTGACAGCTCATTGACAATCTTGGCAACTGATCTTTGTGTAATTTCGTTTTGTTTGGTGTCCAATCCTATAATGCTCTTTGGCGAATTACTGAGAGAGGTTATTTCAATTTGCCAAAATATGCGGAAAGTGGGAAGGTCCTAATTATGTGATGTGAATTTATAAGTTTAACAAAATTGAAAAAAAGCAGCTAAAAAAGATGTTTAAGTTTTATTATTATCTTATCAAAGAAAATATATAAAATTTTGATATTTGTTAGGAATAGCAATGTCTAATTAACAATTCACACACTTTTGTCGATGCATATTCTTCAGACAACAAAAGTATGTTTTACTTTTGATTAATAAACATATCGCCTTCATTGCTGTTGAAACCTGAATATGTACAAAATATCATTTGATTTCAAAACTGATCTTGAACAATTATTTGGTAACTTCTTAAAATTTCGTCATTGAAAAGACAAAAACAACAAAAGAAATAAGTATTTACACTTCGTTAGCTGTTTGTTTCACTATTTTGCCTTCAATGCAGACACAAATCTAATATTTTTGTTTATATTCAAAACGTAATTATAATTTTGTCCAGATTGATGTTTTCAATGAACTCAGAAGTCTTTATTTATCTAGTAATAGAGGTCCTTATGATATACTTTCTACAGTATTGAATGAATTGTGGATTTTCATTAACAAAGCCTCTAACAATGAAACTTAATATGTTTTTAAAATCTACTTTATTTCCTAACGTACGTAAAAAATCATTTGTTATACCTATCTTAAAGGATGGAGATAGTTTACTTGTTGTTTTCCAAGATTGTCCAAAAAAATCATTTCCAAAATAATTATGCCATAGTTCCAAAATATTATAAATGAGAGTCTACATGAATTTTGCAAATATAAATCTTCTGCGACCAACCTTCTTATTTATAAACTCTCGACAGTTGGTGCTCTTCAAAATCATTTACAGGTTGATGCTGTTTATACAGACATTTAAAAGGCATTTGATAGAATCTGCCATGATTTATTGTTTGCTAAACTAAATGGGCTGGATTTGACAAGTAATTTTTCCACTGTAAATAAACATAACGATTGTAATGTAAAGTGATTAGTTTTTATAAAAAAAATTAATCAACACCATATTCGCAAGTTATACTTTAGATAAAAGATATTAATGTAATGTGTTTGAAATTTAAAAATGAGTAATAGATTGGGCGGTAGTTTTTCTAGAAAAGTTGGTTCGGCTCAAGCTAAAATGACTTTGGGTAAATGTAAAAGAAAAGCTGGAGCATATCTTGATGCGTTTGCCCACACATTAAAGTAGCTTTTTACACAAATACTGCTGTAGGATCCCAGGTTCTGCGATGTTTTGTCGTATAAAATAACCTCTTTCCTTAATCGGTATCGCGATTATAAGTACAACAATTAAGCAGAACGAAATACTCTCACATTAGCTGTCAAATTTCCCAGAGTTGTCAACACGTGCGGACTCCTTAGGAACTCGTTAGGAATATTTAAACAATTACAATAATGGCAACTTGATGCCATTATTGTGGAGATGTCGATTACTGTTCCTGAAAGTCACGGAAATCAAATTAGTTGCAGATCTATCGTCGACATACAAAAACTGTCTGTGATTCTGATAGATAATTAACATGTGAAAAGAAATTGTTTTTGTTAACTTTGTTAACTTTATATTTCCATTAGAATAGATTGCTGCTAAGAGAAGTTCCAACTATTATAATTTAGTTTGAATATGTGATACGGACGACGTGAGGGATGAAATTGAAAACAGGATAACTAGATGTATATACACATAAATAAAATTTTAATTAATTAGTAATTACAAAACTAAACGAACATTTGGGAGTGGGTGTTGGACTGAGTGACATTTTACGAACTTTCAAGTTTCAATAGCAACGAAGGAATTTTGTTTATCAAATAAAAGAAAATAACATTTATGTTGCTAAGATTACGATTCCTTGTGACATATGCCAGACCTTAAAATATAAACAAAACATCCAATGTCCAATTGATCCTTATTCGAAATATGTAATTTAGAAAAAAGTTGTCTTCTTTCAAGTAAATTTGATTTGTTTCTTCCATTTCTTCTTTTATTGATGATCCTTGGTCCTGGATTTGCATTTGAGGACTTTTATGACCTTACTTATTACAAGTGTAGCACCCTTACTTACTTTGTTTCTTGTGGTTGGTATTGTTGACTGAGAATACTGTTGAGTCACTTTCAGGTTGTTTAATATCTTGTGATAGTTTTAGATTTCACAGAAATTGAAAGTATCTTCATGCCGGAGCTTTCAATAGCAATAATCATTGGTTGATAGGATTCTGGTAGACCGGAGAGTAGCACTGTAAATAGCCATTCATCGTCAACTTCGAAACCAATGTTTCTGAGCTTGGGAGCGGTACACATTATTTTACTCATATATTTCTCTACGTTTTAACATGCAGTATGTGAAGTATTACAGAGATCATGCAGCAGCCCATCACAGCGTGTCAACCAAGATTTATCCCATACTTATTTTGCAGTACTACTCTCTTGTATGTGCACGTAATTTATTGAGTCAACTAGTAAATTTATCTTAGTTTTTACTTCTTTTGCAGTACTACTCTCTTGCATGTGCACGTAATTTATTTAGACAACTAGTAAATTTATCTTAGTTTTTGCCTTTGTGTCTCGTTTTGTGTCCACAATGACACATGTGGTGGGGTCTATGCAGTTCCACAACTCCTCTTGCTGTAGGTATGTTTTTAGAGCAAATCGCCACGTTACGTAATTATCTCGGCCGGTTAACTTTTCAATTAATGCCAATTGATTGTTTGCTGACAATTTAAGAACCCTTATTCCAGATATTACGAGAAAACACTTTTCTATTGTCGTATTGACGTTTTAGGTTAACTTCATTACTTTTCTCAGTAAGTAAGCCATTCTGGGCTTCCCTGGGCTTTTCTGGCTCCATAACCTGTTAATTTTTCTTAGAAGAATTTATTATTTCAGGAGAAAAACTTATATTTAAGAATTTAGTGTTAAAATTACAACTTAACTGTCTACAGGCGCACAATTCAAATTACAATTTTAACAGTTTATGTGTAGTTTCAGTACATTCCTACAGGTCATCGCATCAGTCACAATTGGATTCCCAAGAGAAAATGAAACATTATTTGTTTTAAGTTGTGTTATAATTTTTCATTCTTTATAATAGCCTAAGCTACATTGCGCTGTAAATTGAGAAGAATGTTTCACGTAAACTACTTTGGGTTAACAAGACAGCATTAAATTAACTGAGGAATGCATATTATCGGAATTTGTAAGTTGGGTCAAATCCTTGATTAATATTTATATGATCCCATTTTTCGCACATTTTGGCAGACTTAAATATCCTCTTTCTGTAATTCGCCAAAGAGCATTATAGGATCAGACACCAAACAAAACAAAATTACACAAAGATCAGTTGTTAAGATTGTCAGTGAGTTGTCAAAAAATACGAGCCGAAACTGAGACTGAGACGACTAGCCATTAGTGCTACCAAATAATTCCATTCAATTAGAAACGTTAAATAATTACATTAATAACAAGGAGTTTATTTTCTATGAGAAGGCTTTTCTAATTCTTAGGGTACTTGGTCTAAAATACTTACGATTTCCAAGAAGTTTTCTGAGTTTTGGAGCTGGGAGACTTTGCAGGAGTAGGGGTGGCTAGTTGGGACAAAGATTTGGGATTAGCGTTAGAAGTAGGGGTACTATCAGAGTTTACCGATAGCATCCCTAGTTTAGACGACAAAGCTGTGTAAGCACTCTTTCACTCTCTGTATCTCACCTTCACTTAGCTTTTCTTTTTTCCGGACCCTACACATAGTTTATTGGTTTAGTAACCGAGGTTACAAGCCAAATTAACAACTCTTCTCTTTCGATTATGGTAACTTTTATAACTAAATTCAGACAGAAGGACGAACAACTCAAACAAAAATTGTTACTATCAACAATATTCCCTGGTTGCTACCTTGCCCACACTTTGAATAATTGACAAAAGTCGCTAACAATAAGAGACTTTTCTGTAGTTATCAATGGCAGAGGTAACGATCGTCATTTAACCAAGTTTCGGTAGCAACTGCGGAAAAGTGTTGGTAGTGACATTTTCGTTTTTATTTAGTGACCCTATTAAAGTTCCTATTAAAAGACAAGAACAGTGAAATAAGAAAAGGAAAAGGAGGCTCAAATACAGGTTCTATTGGCAGAAAGGAAGGCGGTACCACATCCAATGACACAGCTAATTATTGTAAAGCCGGTTACATTAGAGTACATTAGAGTACCAATTAATTCTCTGTATCGTGTGAGGTCTTTGAATGGTTTTAAATCTCTGTTAAATTTTGAGTTGCAGTCATACAGTGTTTTAATTGGATTGCAATCCACCATTCTGAATTTCTCTAAAACATATTTATTTTGTTTAAGTGTTACTCCTTTCTTACTTTGGTTAATTTCTATTCTAAAGAAAAACCTAGCAATCTTTGATCTTCAATTTCTCAGCTAATTCTCTTTTAATTTCATTACCAGTTAGTTTTTTGAGAGCTCTTTTGTACTCCTTAAATTTTTCAAAAACTTCTCTCTTTGACTTAAGGAAAAAACCTGGAACCACCTATTATAATCATCTATTGATGTAAGAAGATATCTTGATCCACCGCTGAATCTGACTCGCATTGGTCCGCAGATATCTGAATGAACAATATTCAGTAACTACTTACTTCTTCCTTCTCTGTCAGTAAAGGGTTTCCTTGCTTGCTTACCTCGTTGACATTGTCACACCACATGGGTAATTTATCATTATCCAATTTATTACCGTGTACCAGTCGCTTTCTGTACAAATTCTGTACGCCTTTGCAATGTAAGTACTGTAGTTGTCTATGCCACAGGAAATTAATAGTTAAATATTCTCTCTTTATTAATAAGGTTCTGTTAGAGCATTTGTCAACATTGGCAACTTCTAATGCGCAACCCCCTCCCCTTAGTTAGTTAGGGTGAATTAGCTTTAAGTTACTTACTTTTAAGTCAGCTCGAGAGCAACACACAACGTTCAGATGCTCTGAGCAATATAAACAGAAAAATCACAAACTTGGCAGTTTTACTGACTACAAAACATACAAAACATTGGTCCTTCGAGCAGAAACTATTACACATACAAAACATTGGTCCTTCGAGCCGGATTTACGTGTACAAGATTAGCAAGAAGCAAGGGCGAACGGAAAACACCTGTTCAACACACAGAAGAATACGTGGCGATAAGTTCCGTCGTACCGAAAACAGGAATTAGTTTTCAATTGGCAACGGTTCCAGTTGAAATAACCAGTGCAGGCAAGTCAAGTTTGGATTTGGCATCGATTCCAGAAGAATTCCAGCAAAAGGAAGTCTAATCAACAACCATAGCAACATCAAGGTCATTTCAAAAACATACCAGGGTTTCAAGTCAAAAGGGCCTGCATTGCACGTGTCCACAACCATTGGTTTCAAGTCGAAAGGCCTGCGTAACACGTGTCTACAACCACTTGAGTCTTTGTTTCCCATCTACTACCTGCATGCACATTTGCCAATTTAAAAAATTCTTTACATTTGAAAAACAAAGCGATCACAATGTCTACTGAAAGCATTAAGAAATTACAATGTAAACGTCGTACAATCAAAGGCAAGCTGACCAGGTTGCAAAATTACGTAAACTCTATAGACACCGCAATCATTAATGACGAATTAATAGCACAATTAAGAATTCGTTTGGAAAAACATTCGTGTATATTAGATGAATTTTCTTCCATTTGTACAGAAATATACTACCTCGAAGATAATGAGGATAGTTCTGAATTGGCGGAGTTTGAAGATTCATTCTATGACGTTACAACAAAAATTACTAGATTAATCAACGATTATACCATAAATAATCAAACACAATCGAATACGTCATCATCAGATACAGTCGCGAGCAATCCAATTACAGGTATAAAATTGCCTACAATAAATCTACCTTGTTTTAAGGGCCACTATGACGGTTGGCTAGAATTTCGCGATGCATTTAAGTCATTGATACATGCAAATCAATCTTTGCCCGACGTTCAAAAACTTTATTATTTGCGCTCGTGTCTTCAAGGGGATGCTGCTCGAGTCCATTGAAATTACTGCATATAATTATGATATTACTTGGCAATTGTTAGAAGATAGGTTCGAGAACAAGTCCCTAATAATTCACAATCATATTAAAGCCATTTTCGATCATCCAAATGTTACAAAGGAATCACATGTTCAATTGCGAGATCTCTGCGACTCTGTGACAAAAACTTGCGTGCTCTAAAATCTTTGGGCGAGCCGACAGATACGTGGGATACTCTTATAATTTACATAATCGCAACCAAAATGGACGATATTACCCGACGCGAATGGGAGATCGTCAACAACAACTCACAAATTCCAAACATGGCGGATATGTATAAATTTCTAAAAGGGCGTTGTGAGCTTTTAGAGAAACTGGACCATGAAAGGTCTAAAAAGCCAAAGAACAAACCATTCAAATCAAGCGCATATGCCACTGAGTCTGTCAAGGTCAGTTGTTATTATTGTAAAAAGGATCATGCAATTTACAACTGTAATAAATTTAAAGGGCTCTCAATAAATGACCGTATCTCAGAAACTAAAAGGCTTAAGCTGTGTCTAAACTGTTTAAGACAGGGACACAACACAAAAACATGCCATTCATTTAGTTGTCGAAAATGTGGCAAAAGGCATAATACCTTACTACATATTGAGACACATGTTGGCAGTGAAATTGTCACTGACACTGAAGTGCCAGTTACCATTGTCAATCACTCGGTGGCAAATGAACAAAGGCAAGTCTACTTGTCAACAGTCTTAATTCATGTAACAGATGCACAAGGCAACAATCAAGTTCTACGTGCACTACTTGACAACGGGTCCCAAAGTTCATTTGTGACTGAAAGGGCTGTTAAAATGTTAAATTTAAATAAACACAAAACCCAATTTAAAATTTCTGGTGTTGGTCAAACTATATCGGAGATTCAATATCAAACAATACTCGACATTTCTTCTGTTTAAGGTTCATTCAAAACATGCGTTTCATGTTTAATTATGAATAAGATCACAGAACCCATACCTTCTACTACAATGCCAAAATATAACTTTACACTTCCAAGTCGTATTACTTTGGCAGATCCTACTTTCAATATATGCAATAATATCGACATCCTATTGGGTGCCGACATATTTTGGAAGGTTGTACTGCCTGAGCGTGTTTCACTGGGAAAACATAATCCTATGCTGCAAAATACGTCCTTTGGGTGGATATTATAGGAGGTTGGAGTAAAGGGAATCAGAGGCATTCAGTCAATTGTTTAGTCGTAAACAAAACTGATGAAATCGTGAAGCGTTTTTGGGAAATAGAGGAAATAGGTGATTCGTATCAAATATTTAATGAAAGGGAACAGTTTTGCGAGAATCATTTTAAAGATCATTATGGGCGCGACTCGTCTGGCAGATTCATTGTACGAATCAATATTATTTACCTCATCATGCGGTTTTAAAAGAATCAAGTTTGACAACAAAAATACGTGTTGTATTTGATGCGTCGGCCAAGACAAGTAGCGGTCTTTCGCTAAATGATGTTCAATGCAGCGGCCCGACCATACAAAATGAGTTGTTTTCCATACTATTGAGATTGAGAATTAATCAATATGTTCTCACAGGAGATATATCAAAAATGTATCGTCAAGTTCTGGTTCATTTTGATGAACGATGCATGCAAAGAATATTTTGGAGATTCAACAAAAATGAAGCAATACAAACCTATGAGCTGGCAACCGTAACTTACGGCACAGCATCAGCACCATTCTTAAGTGTTAGATGTTTGAAACAATTAGCTATGGATCACTCAACAGAGTTTCCCGAAATTAGCAGGATCATTGAGAATGATTTCTATGTAGACGATGTGATTACGGGTGCTAATTCAAAGGCAGAGTTACTGCGCATTCAGCGAGAACTGTCAAACATCTTACAACGGGGCAAGTTCGAACTGCGCAAATGGTTGTGTAATGATTCAGAATTGTTATCTAAATTTCAAGTAAATAACAATTTAAATGTTGGATTAATTCATTTGGGACCAAATGACAATAATAAGACGCTTGGTATACTATGGAATGCTTGTAACGACATTATTCAATTTGAAACAAGTCAGCTTAAATATTCTCAACAATTTCCAACCAAACGTTTCATTTTGTCAACAATGGGTCAAATATTTGATTTCTTGGGATTGATTGCACCTGTCACAATTTTGGGAAAAATCCTTATTCAAAAATTGTGGTTACAAAAACTAGATTGGTATGATCCCATATCTGTTCATTTATCCAGTCTATGGTTAGAATTTGTAAATAATATTCAAAATTTGAATAACTTGAAGATTGATCGGTTTGTGTTGAAGCCAGAGTACGAGGAATGTGAGCTCCACGGTTTTGCAGACGCGTCTGAAGCGGCTTACGGTGCCTGTATTTACCTACGATGTAAGGTTAAAAATCAGTACTTTGTTCAAATGCTTTGTTCCAAATCAAAGGTTGCGCCAATTAAACAGGTATCATTGTCAAGGCTTGAATTATGCGCTGCAACATTACTCGCAAAATTAACAGACAAGGTACGACGATCAATCAGACTCAACATTCAAGCACAATTATTTTGGTCAGATTCCACGATTGTTCTTTGTTGGATACGAGGTTGTCCATCGCGTTGGAAAACCTTTGTTGCAAATCGCGTGGGTGTGATTCAGTCACTTACAAAACAAGAACAATGGAATCATGTAAGGTCTCAGTCAAATCCTGCAGATTTATTATCACGAGGTACGAATGCAGATGTTTTAAAAACCTCCACGTTTTGGTCAAATGGCCCACAGTGGCTCATTAAAGATAAGTCAGAATGGCCAGAATTTACGGAATCTGAACCGAATATAATTCCAGAGCAAAAAACTGTTTGTTTGCAAACAACCATTACAGACGAATCCATCTTCATACGATATTCGTCGATAACAAAATTAAAGCGCGTTGTTGCATACATGTTAAGATTTATTTCAAATTGTAAAGAAAAAAAACTATCTGGCCCTCTGAGCTGTACCGAATTAAAAAATTCTATGGTAGTTTTGCTACGTTTAATGCAACAAACTACATTTGTTACTAAGTATAATGATTTGGTAAATAAATGGCCAATTAATAAAAAAAGCAGACTATTGTCTTTAAATCCGTTTATTGATAACGACAATTTAATACGTGTGGGTGGTCGATTAGTTAACGGTGATTATAATTTTAACAAAAAACATCCTGTCATCTTACCAAAGAGTCATGTTTTAACAGAATTGGTCCTCAGAAATGAGCATGTCAGACTGTTACATTGCGGACCTCAACAATTATTATATTCCGTACGGGATAATTATTGGCCAATCTCAGGTCGCACCGTATGTCGAGGAATAATTCGGAAATGTATTCGATGTTTTAAGGCTAAGCCAACGAATACGGAATATTTGATGGGTAATCTGCCTGAATGCCGCGTTAATCAGTTCAATCCTTTCACAAACGTTGGTTTGGATTACGCAGGACCATTTTTGTTGAAAGATAGAATAACAAGAGGTGCAAAAATCATAAAGGCTTATGTTTGTGTCTTCGTTTGCATGGCTTCAAAGGCTATCCATTTAGAATTATTAACTAATTTGAGCACAGAGGCATTTTTACAAATGTTAAAAAGGTTCATCGCTAGACGAGGTTTGCCCTCCAACATATATTCCGACAATGCCACCACCTTTGTTGGTGCAGACTCCGCATTGAAAGAAGAATTTCTGTTTGTTGACACTAACGTAGATAATATTAATCAATTCTTGAATAAAGAAGGTATTACGTGGCATTTCATTCCTGTGCGATCACCTAATTTTGGAGGTATATGGGAAGCTGGTGTTAAAAGCTTTAAACATCACTTGAGGCGAATATTAGGCAATGATAAGTTTACGTTTGAAGAGTTTTATACGGTAATGTCACAGATTGAAGCAGTTTTCAACTCGCGTCCAATAAGTCCATTATCAACAAATCCAGATGATTTATCTCCGTTAACGCCGGGTCATTTTCTAATTGGCAAATGTTTAACTTCAATTCCTGAACCTGTCCTTTCCCACATTCCTGTCAACCGACTCAATAATTACCAACGACTGGATCAACTGAAACACCACTTTTGGCAACGTTGGCAAAAAGAGTACGTGTCCGAACTCCAAGCCAAGTTGAAATGGAAACAAGCGGGTCAACACATCCTCAGACCAGGACATCTTGTAATCATTAAGGACGATCAACTGCCCCCTCTACAGTGGCGTATGGGACGCATTCTTGAGTTACATCCTGGTGAAGATGGAGAAGTGCGTGTAGTGAGTGTAAAAAGCACAACCGGTGTGCTAAAACGAGCAATTTCGAAAGTGTGTGCGCTACCTTGTGATTGACTTTTCTATTATGACTCCTATTCTGATTTCCAATGTATTAATTATATTCTATTTGTCTATTGAAAATTGTATTTTCAAGGCGGGCGGCATGTTAGAGCATTTGTCAACATTGGCAACGTATAATGCGCAACCCCCTCCCCTTAGTTAGTTAGGGTGAATTAGCTTTAAGTTACTTACTTTTAAGTCAGCTCGAGAGCAACACACAACGTTCAGATGCTCCGAGCAAAATAAACAGAAAAATTACAAAGTTGGCAGTTTTACTAGTCCAGCACATACAAAATATTGGTCCTTCGAGCAGAAACTATTACACATACAAAACAGGTTCTTTCTCATTGAAAATGGTAATTAGAAGAAATACTTATGTACAGTAGTGCTAGAAATGAAACCGATCGTACCAAACTGTTATTTTTAGGGAATAATTTTGGCTAAATTCATTACTTATACTTACAGGAATTCCCAACTAAACACAGAATAACGCTCCATAAAACAACACATTGATTTGTTTTCAGAATAAATTATGATTTTTGTTTATTGGAACAAGGAGGCCTCCCCGGGCACCGATGCGAAGATCATGGCCTAAGAGTAATTAACCACAAAGGTTTAGGAAAATAGAAGGGAAAACTAAGGAGGTACGTAACAATCGCTACATGGTAAAGAAAAGATGTCCCAAAGAGACGCAGAGGTCTAGACAACCAAGAGACAAGGTCTCTTGTATCTGTCGGATTCACAGGGTTGGATATCATGCAAGCATGCAATCTCCGGATTAGAGTGTTGGAAGATAGATCTCCGGAGATTGAGGGCATGCTATTTTCTCTGAGGCTATGAAATATGAAAAAATATGCAAGAAATCCGAAAAAATTACAAGAAAAAATCACAATCTATCAAAAAGGCTGAGGACTAAAGCAGGTACTTTCATTTTATGGAAAGTTTTCCATAGTATGGGCATACGTTTCAACTCATCTAACATCTGAGAATTAAGCATGTTTATAGTAATTATAATATTAGAATGGTGCTGTAGTTGTTTTTGCTTATATTTTAATCTGTAATTTATGACGGAAAAGGTGTTTCCTAAATAACTATATATATATATATATATATATATATATATATATATATATATATATATATATATATATATATCTGTATATTTTTCCACTGAATAATTGGAGGTTGAAAAAATTGGCAATGTGTCGAAACCATTTTATAACACCAAACTAGTATTAAAATATCGACATAAGTTAAACAAAGTAGTCTTATTTGTAAAGTTATGTTATATTTAAATATTTGGGAATCTCATTTATGGTCATCCACTGTAGGTTGAAATACAAGGATGAGATTGATTCGAAACAGTTCTACCATCAAAAATATTATAACAAATTGAAAAATCATCACGATATTCCTTTGCTCTGTCAATTTGCTGAGACCGTGGATTAAAATGAATTATAAGAAAAGATATAACTGAACCACAATTTGGTGTTATATTAATACAATGTAAGAATCAACTCAAATTTGCTTGAAAGAAGACAACTTTTTTCTAAATTACATACTTCTGACATATGCCATAAAGAAACATAATTTGACATGTTATTTTATTTTTTGACAAACAATTCGTTGCTATTGAAACTTGAAAGTTTGTAAAATGTCACTCAGTCACACACCTACTCGTTTTATTTTGTAATTACAAATTAATTAAAATTTTATTTATGTGTTTATACATCAGGCTAGTTATCTTGTTTTCAATTCTATTCCTAACCTTATAATAGTTTAACTTCTCTTAGCAGCAATCTATTCAGCAGCAATAAATGTCAAAGAGGGATCTGCAACTGATTTGATTTCAGTGACTCTCAGGGCTAGTAATCTAAACCTTCAGACGGTAAGTTGCTATTATTGTAACTGTTTAAATATTTCACCTTTTTAAATAAACAGTAAATTCACGTAGTTGATTCTTTCAGCTTGAATAAGTGAGCGACAGATTTCAACTATGCACTGAATTTTTCTCCTTCACCTTTAGTTATCACCCTCAAACAACACTAATATACCAATCTTTCCATATTTGATAATTTTATGTCGCAAATTATTTAGATTTTTCATGTCTGGATGACAAGTTCAAATAATGTTATCACAATTTATAAACCAAATCATGAAATAGTAATTCACACTATTTCACAATTTTCTGGGAGCCTTGTATCCTATTAAGCAGTATTCTTCTAAAATATCTGTAATAAGGTATATCATAATTGAAATGAAAATTTATGCTCTTATAGACATTCAAGAAGTGAGACACAATTTACTTGCTTTACCTGTATGCTCCATACTTGCTTCAAAAATATGTTAATATCGTGGTGGTAACTCTCCATATGCGTTGGGATGTAGATGGAGTTCTTAGATACTTTATTTAAATTTGCAATCTGTAAAAAGAAATAATTTTTGAGGGTATTGCAAAAATTATCTTCAAAAATTGATTGAATAAATCATATTGTAGAAGAGAATGAAAAACACAGTGACCAAAGATTTTTTTGAAAGAAGGAAAATAACGGAGCGATTTTTAATTAGGGATGACTCAATTTGATTATACGGCGTTGTAGTGCGTTGATTCAGTCAACCAAAGGGGCGGTATATATAACACGATATTTTACACTAAATACTCTCTGTACTCTGTAATATTGTATAACTTTGGTTAACTTTCGATATATATACAAATCGGGATTTTTTTTTACAGTTTCTAAGACATTTTGGTGTTTTGTTAATATATCTTATCTCCTAACTTTATTTAAGTGAACTTTAAATATAATTGGTAATATTTTGATACAGCAAAATTAAAGCCCACGGGAAATTTTCATGTGGCTTGATTTCCGAGAGTTTCATGATTAATTAACACTATTTGAAATCAGGGCTCTAAAATAGATATATTTCATTATTAGTGTAATTGTTACAAAATTCCGCCTTGATTAACTGCAATAAATTATGTATCCAAGGGAATCCAAATTTAAAAAACAATAGAACACTTGTTGTAACCTAGCAACTGTTATTTACAACTGTTCCCAAAACTTAATTTAAAATATTAACAATTTCAACATTCAAGAGATGCTGTGAAACTTTAGAACAGTAGGTGTCTCACCATTCAAAAAATCAACAACTACATACACGCCATTAATTTATTTCAGATGTAATTCATAAGGAATAACACATAATGTCTAAGGAAAGTCAAATTTGATGATTAACATCAGTGAATCAAATTTAAATGGAAAATGTGTGTGGTTTAAATTAATGGTTAAGATTTGAATAATACTATATGGAATAAATAATGAAATTATTTATTAACAATTTCTTAAAACGAGAGAATAAGTTTTTGAGAACTCTGGTTCTGTACGTGTGTTTTGACAACTAACTGTCAACTGATGTTGGAGTTATTTCATTTTGCTTGTTGGCCGATTTTATAAAGGCCTTACCAAGTATACAAAGTTGTTATTATAAATTGTCGAGATATTCTGAACACAGGATCCTATAATAATAATCGAGGAGCTATTTTCCCGTTACAGTTAACTGTGTAGCATTCTGCTGATATAATTTAATTTACAATGCGAATAAATATCTTATTCTTGAAAATAAAGCTTACGCTATAACAGAGTCAAGAATTGAGACGCAATTTACTTGGAAAATCATTTATTTAGAATACCGATCAGACATGTAGTAGATGTTAAGATTTTGCATATAGCATATAGGTAAACCAAGTAAATTGTGTGTCACCTCTTGAATGTTTATCTTTCTTTTCAGTTATGTTATACCTTATTGCACGGTAAAGTAGTTTTTCTAGAAAAATACTACTTAATATGATCCCAGGTTCCTATAATCGCGATTATAAGATTAGCAACTAAGCAGAATGAAAATATCCCAACATGCCCAAGTTGTCTAATTTATCAGCAAGTTGACAAAACGTGCGTGGTGGTTACTAGCTCTCAAGAAAACGTGGAGACACTTAAAATATATATGCACTAAAGTAGATGAAAATTTCATCAAAATTACAAATGATAGAGCTAGATTGCAAATTTTTACACAGAAAATTGTCATTTGAATTTGTTTATAAATTGTGTTGTCATTAATTGAACTTGTCATCTAGACATGAGGAATCTGAATAAATTTTGACATAAAATTAGCAAAATTAGAAAGATTGGTATCTTAGTGTTGTTTGAGGGTGATAATCCAACCAAACGTGAAAGAGAGAAATTCAGTACCTAGTTGAAATTTGCCGCTCACTAATTCTTGCTTAAAAAATCAACTACGTGAATTATTTTTTGATTTAAAAAGGTGACATGTTTAAACAGTTACAATAATAGCAACCTACTGTCCGAAGGTTCCGATTACGAGTCACTGAAATCAAAGCAGTTGCAGATCTCTCGTCGACATTTATTTTGAATCAAAGAAATACTGTCTGTGATTCTGCAGATAATTAACATGTGAATAGAAATTGTTTTTGTTAACATTGTTAACTTTATACTTAAATGCCGATATATATTTTGTTGCTAAGAGAGGTGAGGAATGTCGTCTTTCAAGTAAATTTTATTTGATTTTGCATTGTATTAATATTACATCAAGTTGTGGTTCAGTTATATTTTTTGGTATAATTCTATTCGTTTGAATCCACAGTGTCAACAAATTGACAGAGCAAAGAAATATCGAGATGAGATGAGTTATACTAAATGGTAGAACTGTTCCGAATCAAATTCATCCTTATATTTCAACCCACACTAAATGACTATAAATGTGATTCCCAAATATTTATATAAAATATAATTTTCCAAATAAAACTACTTTGTGTACTTTTAAGTTATGTGGTTAATTTAATATAAGTTTGGTTGTTAATAAATGGTTTCGACCTATTGTCGATTTTTTTAACCTTCAACTATTCAGTGGAGGTACTTAAAAGTTATATGCAACATATTTTTTTAGGAAACACATTTAGTGATTACAGTACAGATTAAAATTTAAGGAAAAATTACTTCGGCACTAATCTAAAATTATAATTGCTATAAACAAGCTTCATTCTCAGATGATGGATGAGTTGAAACCTAGATCCACACTATGGAAACATTTCCATAAATTGGAAGTACTTGCTATATACAGAGATAGATATGTGGAACTCCAATGGAAACATTCCAGTCCTCAGCCTTTTTGGTAGAACTTTTGAATACGGTTTCTTGGTAATGATGTTTTCTTCTTTATTGTGATTTTTTCTTGTACTATTTTCGGATTTCTTAGATTTTTATTCATATTTCATAGCCTCAGAGAAAATATTTGCCGATGTCGTCAGGTTTTGTCGTGGCTCATTTCATCTTCATTTATATGATGGTAATCAGCCCTTCCATGTGAACGTAACTCCTCGTGCCCAACGAATCATCGAAATACTTTAAAAAAGATATATAAAATTAATATTAAAGATTAATTTTATTATATATACCAATTTTATTTGTTTTTCATTTAATTTAAATAATTTAATTGTGTGTTTTAACATAAAATATGTCATTAATTATAAAAATCTTGAATACAGATGAAAATTATACTTACATTCAAATGCAATTCTTGGGCCACTAGAATCTTTACACCATTTGCCTTTTGCATCATACTTTAAGATTTCAATCTTAATTTATTCTGAAAACAAATTAATTAAAGTACTTATTCTTTGTTTAGTTGGGATTCCTGTAAGTAAATTAATGAATTTAGACAAAAATATTCCCTAAAAATAACAGTTTGATACGATCTGTTTCATTTCTAGTATTACTATACACAAGTATTTCTTCCGATTATCATTTCCAATAAGGTAGGGACTCATTAATAAAAGCGAGAATATTTAACTAATAATTTTGAATTGAAGCGTAGAAGCAACTTCAGAGAGATGTGGTTCGCATGAAATAAAAGTTTGAACTGATTAAAGTTTGTTGGTAAACAAGTAAAGAAAACTTTTTGGTCTACCTGATTTAATGAACAAAATTGAAATTAGTTTATGACAACGAAATTCAAATATCTACAAATGAATAACGAATTAATAAATAAAACATTGAAATTTGTTTATGGGAATGGAATTCAAATGTCTACAAATGAATAACGAATAGTTAATTTTAAAAGCTCTTTAGAGAACAACTTAGGAAACTTAGTTTTTAATTTTTTTACATGTAGATAAAATAGGAACATATTGTATAAAATTTTATAAGACACAATCAACAATGATAATTGATAGTTTAAAGTGTAAACCTCAGTACTCATGCAAACACTATACTTACTCATCATTGGTCCAATTCACTCGAGGCAAGTTATGTTAGAATATCTAGACATCGTGTATAACGGTTGTGATGACAACGGAGAATAAAAACAACAGAAGAGCGTAGTTATAGAAACAGAGTTAAGTTGTAAGAGCAGAGTTAGTTGTATACAGCCCACCAATGTTGTAAGATAGTCAATAAGCGTTTTACTGAGTACCTTGCATTATCATTCCACGTCGCCTTGTAAGCAGGCATGTTCTAACTATTAACTTTTGTATTTTGACCTTAATGGAAACAAATACTTCCAGTGCTTCCGTGTCCTTTCGGTGAGCACAGGGGTGCGTCGTCAGGATTTCGAGAACACCTCCATAGGCGTATCCCACTTTGTGGAAGACTTCTGCGTTTTGGAGGTGTGGGGTGGCTGGTCGGGAGGAAGGCTTGGTGTTAGGGTTAGAAGTAGGAGTATATATGTATATATACATAAAGCATACACCACCTTCAAACGTTCGCACAAATTTTGTACTGCTGAGTTGATATCACCATCTGAAACATATGTTTCCGCTATGTTAGGACCATAGTTAGAATCTCCTGAAAATTTGATCCTTTTTGTTACAGATTCCCTATCATAAGGATTTTTGCGCTTCCGCTCTTTTTCATTACCCTGAGCACTTATAAATTTTTTTAGATTTTTACCTGGACTTTCATTAAAATATGATTTCCAAGGTTTTGTATGCCAATCTGAACCATAATTGTAAGAGAGGACGCTTAAATGAGCTCGTATTTGAAATGAATTTCTTTGAATCAAGTTCAATCTTTTTCCCATATTGAAACGAGCCATTATATTCATAAAAATTTCTGCTTTATTGTTGGTTTCTTTATCAAGAAGTAAATCAGCCTTCATTAATAATTGCTCAATAGCACCAAAAAGATGGTGATGCAGGCCAGAAGATATAAGTTGAGTTGTTCGATCATTAGAAACGTCTCCAGTATTGGTGCACAAATACTGTTTGCAGGCACTGTGATTACCATAAACGTGATATATTGAATTTCTAATATCGGCTCCTAGATTTTCTGGATCCTGCGTATTTGCGTAAATTGCAGATTGAACTGATTTATTTAGTTCATTAATAGTATCGCTTTTTAACATCTTTCTGGCATCAACAGGGACCCCTTGAGTATCTTTTTTAATTTTGTAAAGGGTTTTACTGAAATTTTTTAATACATGGTTCATGCATTCAATTTTAACAACCTAAAAAGTATTGTGTAAATATTTGTAAAACTTATCTAACTATTATTTTATATTACAAGTTTACCTCGTGTCCATATGGTACCTTTTCTTTAATATTTTTAAAAACTGAGGAATCACCATCTGCAATAAATTTTAAGTATTTCAACCCATGCATTTCTATGCTGTTATTAAATCCCTCCACTATTATATCCTGTTCCATTGAAGATGATGAACCGGACCAATTTTTAAAACAAATATGTGTTTTAGCAGCTTCATTATTGTTTTCGGCTCTAGCGCAAATACAACAGTATTTATTCCTTACACCTACGAATAATACTTTTCCTGTTGTTTTCCCTATTATAACAGCCTACAAATTATTACATAAAATGTTATTTGTTACATATCCGAACATATTATAAACTTACAGCTCCAGAATTTGCATTATACGTATGTCCATAGCTTCGTTTAGACCATCCTCCATCTAAATATCCATCAGTTATATATGGAATGCCATGTGAATCTACATGTCCTTCCTTAATTGCAGCTTCACGTTCTAATTTTCCAGCTACTTCCAAAGCAAGCCATAATGATTCTTTCCATACCTATAATATTTCATGTATAAAAACAATAAAAATTTCAGTAATGGTACTATAACACACCTGATCCAATTCATTTTGAATTTTATAATACAAATTTTTAGATAAACATGGAATATCCATTACTTTCAATAATTCCATTAAATGTGCGTAGGTGCTTCCTACTGAAAATGTTCCCCATACAGCTGCTCTATTAATTTTGGACCTTGTTTTCGGATTTTCTGTTGAAACTGACACTTCTTTGTCACAAATGTTGCATTTTAAAATAAATGTGCTTCTTAACCCACATCGCACTTCTTTTAGATAAACTAATTGTCCACCAGTGCACCTCTTGTTGTGTTGTACTTGAATTTTAGTTGTTATATTTAGGAAGTATCTGATATCTACAATTCGATAACCTGTCAATGAATTGATTTCAGGAACAACTTCTATATCCAAAGGAAAATTTTCAATTCTAAAATAATACTAATTAAGTCGTCGCCGTCAGATATGGTTTCCAAAAAAGATGAATTTTGCCAATTTGAATAAAAACGTACCGTTCATATTCTTCATTTATTTCTGAAAACGTTTTTCTTTCACTTTTGCATGGGGTTAAATTAGACTTAGTTCTAACAGAACGTAACGGGGTTGTTGTACCACATGGACTAAGAGCTTTTTCGTTTGGACGTGAGTTGAAAATATTATCTAGTATCTCATTTAAAATATATCGGGAACATTGGGTAGATTCTTTATAATTCTCAACTCGTTCTAAAAGTTTATCCACAATATATGATCCTATTTTCTCTACTTCCCTTTTTCTTTGTACATTTACTTGAACTTTTGATTTTTTTCCACGTCTCTTAGTCCAAGAAGCAAATCTACGCGTTTTTGGCATTTTCTAGAATTAATATTGCTTTTATTTTATTATTGTATACTATTATATATAAATACATTATAATATACAATGGTTCATGCTTCTTTGATTTTAAATTTCATAATTATGTGTCACTTGATATTCCAATTTTATAAAGTTTACATAAACTCGACCTTGGGGTGGTAATGCCATTCTGCAGCCGACTATATACTATATATGTAATAAAAATTTAAAACTATGATATTTATATTAAATTCACTAAATTCGATTTGAAATAAACATAATACATTCTTCAAATAAATCATTCTTTATTCATAATTTCACTGGGAGAAAAACCAACAACAAACAATGAACATGGAATATAGATGCAACCAATGGAAAACCAAGGACACAAAAATATGAAAAAATATCAAAATTGTGACATATACAAGTAAAAATCAATTAATTGATGACATGAATTAACAAATATATATATACTAAACAATAATACAGCAATATAAATCAAAAATTGAATAAAAAACTTACCTTTAAGAGTTTACAATAAATTACACTTTGGCTCACGACTAAAATAAGACTAATTTGTTTCTTTGTTTGAAACTGTGACTGTTTCTTCAACCACCAAAACTGAACTAAAATTTCTGGCTCGTTTTAAATGTATACTAAATCGCACCCCTCTCATTGACCACTTAACACAAGTACTACCCGAACAGAAAAATTCCATCCGTTTTGTTGATGTTATCACATTTCACTTAAATTTCGACACAAAAATACACGCAGGTCACATGCACTGGTTTGTATCACTCCTCACTCTAAGGGTGCGAAAGTAATTTTCGTGGCGCCAAGAGTATGTACTAAATGCAAATTTAGAGATAAGGTCACTATCCTACACAATCAAAATCGAAACAATAAGAATCGATTAAAGATTAACTTTGAGATCATTTCTTTAAATTAATAATAGATTGTAAATCGACATCCGTATTTGTATATCGTATTTATTATATTTGTTTATATGATAAAATGTGATTGGTTTAGAACTAACTATACGACACAAACCCCATTAGTAACTGTATACATTATTATATTTTTCATATATATTATTGTATCATATATTAATTTTATATAATTTTAATTAATAAAAATATATTAAGAATTCATTACTATTATAAATTTCATAATCTATTTACAACCAATAAATTCGTTATAAATATGAGATCTCGAGTGCGGTCCTGTCCCATGCAAAAAATTGTGCACACGAACGTTTTAAAACCGAATGTTTATTTGATTTCGTGGCGGCACCAGATTACGGGCTATGTTTTGTTTTGCGTCCTTTTCTGACCGAAAGTGCGATTCCTTGTCTAGTAAACGCCGCTGTTAAGTTAAACTAAGCAATTTTATTTGTAAAGTTAAGTTATATTTAATTATTTGTGAATCTCATTTATAGTCTTCCAGTGTAGGTTGAAATATAAGGATGAGATTGATTCGAAACATTTCTACCATCAACAATATTATATCAAATCGAAAAATCATCACGATATTCCTTTGCTCTGTCAGATTGCTGACACTGTGGATTAAAACTAACTAAAGTTAAACTAAGCAATTTTATTTGTAAAGTTAAGTTATATTTATTTATTTGTGAATTTCATTTATAGTCTTCCAGTGTAGGTTGAAATATAAGGATGAGATTGATTCGAAACATTTCTACCATCAACAATATTATATCAAATCGAAAAATCATCACGATATTCCTTTGCTCTGTCAGTTTGCTGACACTGTGGATTAAAACGAATAGAATTATAAGAAAAAATATAACTGAACCACAATTTGGTGAAATATTTATACAATATAAGAATCAAATCAAGTTTTGCTTGGGAGAAGACAACTTTGTTCTAAATTACATAGAAACGTAATCTTAGCAACATAAATGTTATTTTATTTTTTTACAAACAATTGGTTGCTATTGAAACTTGAAATAAATGTCGACGAGAGATCTGCAACTGATTTGATTTCAGTGACTCTCAGGGCACGTAATATAAATATTCAGACAGGAAGTTGCTATTTTTGTAACTTTTTAAATATTTCACCTTTTTAAATCAACAGTAAATTCACGTAGGTGATTCTCTCAGCTTGAATAACTGAGCGACAGATTTCAACTATGCACTTTCTTTTTCACCATTGGTTATCACCCTCAAATGATATACTAATCTTTCCATATTTGATACTTTTATATCGCACATTATTTAGATTCTTCATGTCTGGATGACAAATTCAAATAATATCAACACAATTCATAAACCAAATCATAAAATAGTGATTACTATTTTACAATTTTCTGCGTAAATATTGATTTGCAATCTTAGTTCGGTTGAAACTTATAATTAATGGCTTTCAGTTCTGCTAAAATTTTCATCAACTTTGGTGCATATATATTTTTGGTGTCTCCATATTTTCTTGAGAGTATGCTTGATTTGACAACACACTGACAACATCGAGAACTAAAGATGGAATATTTTTGTTCTGCTTATTCGCTGATTATTTAATCGCGATACTGATCATAGAAGATCATTTTATACTACCACACATCGCGGAGCCTTGTATCCTATTAAGCAGTATTCTTCTAAAATATCTGTAATAATGATAATAATATCATAAATGAAAAAAAAGTTTATGCTCCTATAGACATTCAAGATAAAGTAAATTGTGTTTCACCTCTTGAAAGTTTATAAAGATTTTTTAGAAAAGTACTACTTAATAGGATCCCAGGTTCCTATAATCGCGATTATAAATCAGCAACTAAGGCCAAGTTGTCCAATTTGTCAGCTCTCAAGAAAACGTGGAGACACTTAAAATATATATGCACAAACAAATTATAAATTTCATCTGAACAAAGATTGCAAATCAGAAAATTGTAAAGTAGAAATCACTTTTTCATGATTTTGTTAATAAAATGTGTTGACATTATTTGAAGTTGTCATCTAGAGATGAGGAATCTAATTAAATTTTGACATAAAATTAGCAAATTTGGAAAGATTGATATCTTAGTGTTGTTTGAGGGTAATAATCCAACCAAACGTGATAGAAAAAATTCAGTACCTAGTTGAAATTTGCCGCTCACTAATTCTTGCTTAAAGAATCAATTACGTGAATTATCTTTTGATTTAAATAGGTGAAATATTTAAACATTTACAATAATAGCAACCTACTGTCTGAAGGTTTCGATGACGAGTCACTGAAATCAAATCAGTTGCAGATCTCTCGTTGATATTTATTTTGAATCAAAGAAATACTGTCTGTGATTCTGCATATAATTAACATGTGAATAGAAATTGTTTTTGTTAACATTGTTAACTTTATACTTAAATGCCGATATATATATATATATATATATATATATATATATATATATATTGTTGCTAAGAGAGGTGAGGGATGAAATTGAATGGAAGATAACTAGCCTGATGTATACATAAATAAAATTTTAATTAATTAGTAATTACAAAAATAAACGGACATTTGGGAGTGAGTATTGGATTGAGTAACGTTTTGCAGACTTTCATGTTTCAATAGAAACGAAGGAAGTTTGTTTGTCAAATAAAAGAAAATAACAATTATGTTGCTAAGATTACGTCACCTTATAGCATGTCACCCTGTCCAATTATAGGCAAGAGTTATGGTTAATTCAATTAATCCTAATTCGAAATATGTAGTTTAGAAACACGTTGTCGTCTTTCAAGTAAATTTGAATTGATCTTGCATTGTATTAATATTACATCAAGTTGTGGTTCAGTTATATTTTTTGGTATAATTCTATTCGTTTGAATCCACAGTGTCAACAAATTGACAGAGCAAAGAAATATCAAGATGAGATGAGTTATACTAAATAGTAGAACTGTTTCGAATGAAATTCTTCCTTATATTTCAACCTACACTAAATGACTATAAATGTGATTCCCAAATATTCATATATAATATAACTTTTCAAATAAAACTACTTTGTTTACCTTTAAGTTATGTGGTTAATTTAATATAAGTTTGGTTGTTAATAAATGGATTCGACCCATTGTCGATTTTTTTAACCTTCAACTATTCAGTGGAGGTACTTAAAAGTTATATGCAACATATTTTTTTAGGAAACACATTTAGTGATTACAGTACAGATTAAAATTTAAGGAAGAATTACTTCGGCACTAATCTAAAATTATAATTGCTATAAACAAGCTTCATTCTCAGATTATAGATGAGTTGAAACCTAGATCCACACTATGGAAACATTTCCATAAAATGAAAGTACCTGTTATATACAGAGATAGATATGTGGAACTCCAACGGGAACATTCTAGACCTCAACCTTTTTGGTAGAATTTTTGAAGACGGTTTCTTGGTAATGCTGTTTTCTTCTTTATTGTGATTTTTTCTTGTACTTTTTTCGGATTTTTTGGATTTTTTTTCATATTTCATAGCCTCAGAGAAAATATTTCCCGATGTCGTCAGGTTTTGTCATGGCTCATTTCATCTTCATTTATATGATGGTAATCAGCCTTTCCATGTGACCGTAACTCCTCGTGCCCAACGAATCGTCAAAATACCTTAAAAAAGATATATAAAATTATTAAAGATTAATCATATTATATATACCAATTTTATTTGTTTTTCATTTAAATTAAATAATTTAATTGTGTGTGTTTTAACATAAAATATGTCATTAGTTATAAAAATCTTGAATGCAGATGAAAATTATACTTACATTTAAATCCAATTCTTGGGCCACTAGAATCTTTACATCATTTGCCTTTTGCATCGTACTTCTAGCATTACTATACACAAGCATTTCTTCCGATTATCATTTCCAATGAGGCAGGGACTCATTAATAAAAGCGAGAATATTTAACTAATAATTTTGAATTGAAGCGTAGAAGCAACTTCAGAGAGATGTGGTTCGTATGAAATAAAAGTTTGAACTGATTAAAGTTTGGTGGTAAACAAGTAAAGAAAACTTTTTAGTCTACCTGATTTTATGAACAAAATTGAAATTTGTTTATGGGAACGGAATTCAAATGTCTACAAATGAATAACGATTAGTTAATGTTATAAGCTCTTTAGAGAACAACTTAGGAAACTTAGTTTTTAATTTTTTTACATGTAGATAAAGTAGGAACATAATGTATAAAATTTCAGAAGACACAATCAACCAATGATAATTGATAGTTTAAAGTGTAAACCTCAGTACTCATGCAAACACTATACTTACTCATCATTGGTCCAATTCACTCGAGGCAGGTTATGTTAGAATATCTAGACGTCGTGTATAACGGTTGTGATGACAACGGAGAATAAAAACAACAGAAGAGCACAGGGGTGCGTTGTCAGGATTTCGAGACCACCTCCATAGGAGTATCCCACTTTGTGGAAGACTTCTGCGTTTTGGAGGTGTGGGGTAGCTGGTCGGAAGGACAGATTGGTGTTAGGGTTAGAAGTAGGAGTACTTCCAGGATTTACCGATGGTATCTGTAGTTTAGCAGACAGCTTACTGCATTACTTACTTTCATTCGTTTTAATTCACCCTCTAGTTCCGAGATTTTAATCTTAACATCTAGTTTTCGGGTACCTCTTGGCTTATCTTTTTCGCGGACACTACACATGGTTTATTGGTTTAGTAACCGAGGTTGCCAGCCAAATTAACAACTCTTCTCTTTTGTCTGAATATGGCAACTCTTATAACTAAATTCAAACAGAAGGACGAACGTTATGTCTAACTCCATTTGGGGGTCTGATATCGGTGTAGCTCTTTGCCGAATTTTGCTGTTGTTACTTACTTTTCAGAGAATATGCAAGAAATTGCAGTAATTTATTCGATCAATTAATTGAAATACAAAGGATGAATCAACAAAAAAGACAACTACTACTGTGCTCTTGAGCTGTTTCTCTCAAACTGACTCTCACTGTTTCCTGATCACCAAGGTTACCTCAATCGCCTTCATTTGTCAATTGTTATTGTTTTTTAACTTACTTTATTCTATTTTATTGTTTATATTAACACCGCCTCTCAATAGAATAGAATGAAGGCAATCCGAATCATAAAGACATTTCAATTATTTGTGATTGCTTTTCTTCCTCTAGGTAAGTCGCAAATAGACCTAGTATTGTTCTTTGCTAACGACTGCATCTCACAATTGATTGCTTATTCCCACTCAGACCAGTCACTACGCCGTTTTGCTTCCGATATTGTGGACGGATCGTCACCAACAAATCGTTCTGCTGATAACACTAGTGATTCACCTTCGATAGATGATAGTGCCATATGCGCATCACATTCAGGTGCATAATTACCGTAACGTTGCGGTGCCTTTCCTACTCTCCCGCTCTTTCGTTGAGTTACCTCGCTGATACCCATGTTATCCAAATAAACGCCGTTACCAACACAAGCCAAATTAGTACTGTGGATTTCTCCAGTTTTATCAGTACGCGACTGTTCATCATCATTTGGTTGAACTGCTTTACCGTCACACGTACTCCCACTATCTGTAACCGCCTCTGAACCGATTATCTCTACTAACTTTGATCGATTTAATACCGATGATTCATTGAATGTTACATTTCGACTAAAAATTAGCTTCTGTTGTTCAATATCCCAAAGTTGATACGTACCAAACGTCGCACCATAACCAAGCATAATACATTTTGTTGCTTTTGCTTATAATTTCAACCGCTTTTCATGTGGAATATGATTGTAACATTCAGAACCAAATATTCGAAGGTTTGACAGCTCCGGTTTCTTTCCAAACCAAATTTCTGCTGGTGTCTTGTCTTTAAACTGCTTTCCAACCGCGTTCGTTGGCGATCGATTTTTGATATAATTTGCCGACATAATTGCTTCATTCCAAAACTTATTTTCCATCCCACTGGCCAAAAGCATTATCGTAGCCTTGTGTTGCAGCGTTTCATTTAGACGTTCAGATACTGAATTCATTTCCGGATTGTATGCAACGGTGACTAACATCTGAATACCCTTTTGTTTGCAGTATTCTTTAAATTCGTTTGACGTATATTCACCACCGCCATCATGTCTCAATTTTGACACCTTTGAGCCATGAAGTGCCTCAGCCATTGCAACAAATTCCTTGAATTTACCAAACGTTTCACTTTTTCTCTTGATGCAATAGACCATGGATGCTCTCGAATAATCATCCATGAATGTCACAAAATAACGTGACCCATCGTATGCATTCGTTGGATACGGTCCACAAACATCACTGTGAATCAATTCCAAAACTCGCAATGAACGTGTATTTGAATTTCTTGGAAACGGTGAACGAACATGTTTTCCAAGTACACACGATTCGCACAACTGTGTATCCTTTTTTTTACGTTACTCATACCAATAGCCATACAATTGGCTAACTTTTTCATGTCATTTCGGTTGAGATGACCAAGTCTAAAATGCCATAAATTCTGTGATATTGTATTCAATTTATTCACTCCTGTAAATCCCGCAAACACATTGTTGTCAACGAACAAAGTCACTTCATACATTCTTCCATTTACGCGTCCGACAAACTTTTCGATACCATTCAGCGATACATAGGCATAATCACCCTCAAACACAATTCGATATCCCTTTTGTGTTAGTCTTCGGAATGACATCAAGTTGCATTTCAAATCATTCACGAATAGAACGTCCTCCATTGTTTTTACCGATGTGTCACCATGGTGAAATGTTTTAACGAGAATGTCACCACGTTGCTTTGCAACAATGCTTTGATTTTTCTTGGCAACCGAAATGCTTATTTCGTCAATTGGTTCCAAATTTATCGAAGATCTTCTGATTCACCATATGCTGAGTCGCTCCAGAATCTAAAACAAATTTTATTTCCGCGTAATTACCGCTATTCTGCTGCAATGCCTTCGATTCTGCCAAATTCTCTTTGGTACCATCTTCAGCAATTGCATACATCGATGAACCGCTTGCTCTGTTTGCGCTTTCTCTATTTGACCTCTCTTTTTTGTTTTTATTGCGAAAACATTGAGCCTTTTTGTGTCCAGATTTTTTACACATATGACATATAATTGTCTTTTTCCCAGCAAACATTGCTCCAGGCTCAATTGATTTACTCGAACCATTTTCACCAGTCCGCTTTTTGTACTCATCCATTAACTGCGTTTTAACAAATTCTACAGTTAACTTTGATTGATCCATCGTTTCCAATGCTGTCACTGGGTTATCATAACCTCATGGCATAGTAATCAACAAATGTACAACCACATCAAGCTCTTCCATTGTAGCTCCCGTTGACTTTAACTCTCGAATTCTCTTATCAAATTGCAAAAGTAAACTTATCATATCATCCGACTCATTGTATTTCATTGTCAGCAATTGTTTTCGTAATAAAACTTGCGACGCCACACTTTTCCTTTCGAAAATCGTGCATAATGTGTCGAACATGTCCTTTGCCCGAGCTCTTTCGCGAACATACTCAAGTTGGCTATCCTGAACTGACTGTACTAATATCGAAACACATTTCTTTTCATTCAACTTAATCGTAGGATGTCTGGTCACATCTTTTTCCGCTGTAAGAATGACCTCCAACGATTCCTCGATGGATCTTCTCAACTCCATTTCATCAAGCAAAATTCCCACACGATATTTCCATTTGCTAAAATTCGTGCCATTGAGTTGTTGAATTTTTAGAATGTTATTTACAGTAACGTTCGCCATCTTTGTCTGTTGCCTTCACCACAATTGACTTCCAACCTCAATTGTATAACTTTATCCTGCACGCACTGGGCCCATAACCTCAGAGAATATGCAAGAAATTGCAGTAATTTATTCAATCAATTAATTGAAATACAAAGGATGAATCAACAAAAAATACAGCCACTACTGAGCTCTTGAGCTGTTTCTCTCAAACTGACTCTCACTATTTCTTGATCACCAAGGTTACCTCGGTCGCCTTCATTTGTCAATTGTTATTGTTTTTTAACATACTTTATTCTATTTTATTGTTTATATTAACGTTATGTCTAACTCCATTTGGGGGTCTGATGTCGGTGTGGCACTTTGCCGAATTTTTCTGTTGTTACTTACTTTAGATAGTTAACTCTTTCGGAACTTGGAACGGAGTCGTGCTCAGGGTTTAGCGGGCGGTTGACCTTTCTTTCTGCCAATAGAACCTGGATTTGAACCGCCTTTTTCTTTTCTTCTTTCACGGTTTTTGCTGGCGATGTGCCGTCCGGTTCCAATATAATTCGGAAACACTCGACCTTTTGCAGGCACACTTGCTGTTTTCCCATTTCATTATCGCTAATTCGGTTATTAAACTGTTTATAGTACGAAAACAAAAATTTAATTCAGTTGTTTCTTGGATTGGTAACCAAGGTTACCAGACAAGTAAACAAATTTTTTCATTTGTCTGAATTTGGTAACTAACTAAATTCAGACAAAAGATGGACACTAAATAAACACAAAAATATCACTACAAACACTTTTGAAAACTGAGGTGTGAGTGTGATGAGAATAATAGTCGATGTTACAAGAACACTGATCGTTTATTATTTTATTACAAAGTGTGTTAGAAACGTCAAAGACTAAAAACTAAGTACTAAAAACCCTGCGTAGCATGACGCTTGCGTTAGGGCATCTATACAGAGTGTTCCAAGGTCTCTTATTGTTAGCGACTTTTGTCAATTGTTCAAAGTGCAACCAGGGAATATTGTTAATAGTATCAATTTTTCTTTGAGTTGTTCGTCCTTCTTCCGTCTGAATTTAGTTATAAAAGTTACCATAATCGAAAGAGAAGAGTTGATAACGCTAATCACAAATCTTTATCTCAACCAGCCACCCCCACTCCTGCAAAGTCTTCCAGCTCCAAAACTCAAGAACTCGGACACCCCCAAGGAGGTGATGTCGAAATTGTCTAACTACGATGCACCCCACCAGTTATGAATCAGTGTTCAAATTTATGTATATCGAATTGCATTAAAGTATTTTAATACAAGTAGACTAAGAATTAGAAGAGACTTCTCATAGAGAAGTAACTTTTAAATTGGTTTGGGAAAAAACAGCGCTCATGATTAGCCGTCTCAGATCTCAGTTTCGGTTAATATTTTTTGACAGCTCATTGACAATCTTGGCAACTGATCTTTGTGTAATTTCGTTTTGTTTGGTGTCCATTCCTATAATGCTCTTTGGCGAATTACTGAGAGAGGTTATTTCAATTTGCCAAAATATGCGGAAAGTGGGAAGGTCCAAATTATGTGATGTGAATTTATAAGTTTAACAGAATTGAAAAAAAGCAGTTAAAAAAGATGTTTAAGTGTTATTATTATCTTATCAAAGAAAATATATAAAATTTTGATATTTGTTAGGAATAGCAATGTCTAATTAACAATTCACACACTTTTGTCGATGCATATTCTTCAGACAACAAAAGTATGTTTTATTTTTGATTAATAAACATATCGCCTTCATTGCTGTTGAAACCTGAATATGTACAAAATATCATTTGATTTCAAAACTGATCTTGAACAATTATTTGGTAACTTCTTACAATTTCGTCATTGAAAAGATAAAAACAACAAAAGAAATAAGTATTTACACTTCGTTAGCTGTTTGTTTCACTTTTTAGCCTTCAATGCAGACACAAATCTAATATTTTTGTTTATATTCAAAAAGTTATTATAATTTTGTCCAGATTGATGTTTTCAATGAACTCAGAAGTCTTGATTTATCTAGTAATAGAGGTCCTTATGATATTCCTTCTACAGTATTCAATGAATTGTGGATTCTCATTAACAAAGCCTCTAACAATGAAATTTAAAATGTTTTTAAAATCTACTCTATTTCCTAACGTACGTAAAAAATCGTTTGTTATACCTGCCTTAAAGGATAGAGGTGGTTAACTTGTTGTTTTCCAAAATTGTCCAAAAAAATCATTTCCAAAATAATTATGCCTTAGTTCCAAAACTTCCAATTATGCCTTAGTTCCAAAACCTTCTGCGACCAACCTTCTTATTTATAACCTCTCGACAGTTGGTGCTCTTGAAAATCATTTACAGGTTGATGTTGTTTATACAGACATTTAAAAGGCATTTGATAGAATCTGCCATGATTTATTGTTTACTACACTAAATGGGCTGGATTTGTCAAGTAATTTTTCCACTGTAAATAATCATAACGATTGCAATGTAAAGTGATTAGTTTTTATAAAAAATTAATCAACACCATATTCGCAAGTTATACTTCAGATAAAAGATTTTAATGTAATGTGTTTGAAATTTAAAAATGAGTAATAGATTGGGCGGTAGTTTTTCTAGAAAAGTTGGTTCGGCTCAAGCTAAAATGAATTTGGGTAAATGTAAAAGAAAAGCTGGATCATATCTTGGTGCTTTTGCCCACACATTAAAGTAGCTTTTTACACAAATACTGCTGTAGGATCCCAGGTTCTGTGATGTTTTGTCGTATAAAATAACCTCTTTCCATAATCGGTATCGCGGATTATATGTACAGCAATTAAGCAGAACGAAATACTCTCACATTAGCTGTCAAAATTGCCAGACTTGTCAAAACGTGCTGACTCCTTAGGAACTCGTTAGGAATATTTAAACAATTACAATAATGGCAACTTGATGCCATTATTGTGGAGATGTCGATTACTAGTCCTGAAAGTCATGGAAATCAAATTAGTTGCAGATCTATCGTCGACATACAAAAACTGTCTGTGATTCTGACATAATTAACATGTGAAAAGAAATTGTTTTTGTTAGCTTTGTTAACTTTATATTTCCATTAGAATAGATTGCTGCTAAGAGAAGTTCCAACTATTATAATTTAATTTGAAAATGTGATACGAGGGATGAAATTGACGTGAGGGATGAAATTGAAAACAGGATAACTAGATGTATATACACATAAATAAAATTTTAATTAATTAGTAATTACAAAACTAAACGAACATTTGGGAGTGGGTGTGGGATTGAGTGACATTTTGCGAACTTTCAAGTTTCAATAGCAACGAAGGAATTTTGTTTATCAAATAAAAGAAAATAACATTTATGTTGCTAAGATTACGTTTCCTTGTGACATGTGCCAGACGTTACAATATAAACAAAACATGTCCAATTAAACCTTATTCGAAATATGTAATTTAGAAAAAAGTTGTCTTCTTTCAAGTAAATTTGATTTGTTTCTTTCATTGTATTAATATTACATCAAATTGTGGTTCAGTTATATTTTTAATATATTTCTATTTGTTTTATTCGAAAGTGTCAACAAATTGACAGAGAAAAGAAATATCGAGATGATTTTTCGATTTGTTATAATAACTTTAATGACAGTGATTCATTTATTTAATGACCACGTTACAAATCACATCTGTGTGTGAAATGATATGGTCAAATGTCACGTGTTGATTACCAGGAAACTTTTGCACAAACAGTCAGGTGAGATTCAATACGATTGTTACTATCTGTGGCTGTACAAAATAATCACAAAATCAAGTAACTAGACGTAAAGACAGCATTTTTATATGGAGAACTTGAACACACCTATTTATGACTTAACAAGAAGGGTTGGATCATGACGAAAACATGGTATGTAAATTGAACAAGTCACTATATGGGTTAAAACAATTCCCTCGCTGCTGGAATGCAAAATTCGACTCGACACCGAAAAGAGTTTTAGTAGTAGTTTTAGTATTTATACGGAACAAATTTTAAACAGATTTGAAATGACTAATGCTAATCCTAATACTGTTCCAGTCGACCCTCACATAAAGCCACAGTGGGAAGATACTACCTCACTTCTGCTGTTCATAATAACACAGCTTGTTCCGTCAAATTTTATTTGGCTACCATCGCAAATAATCTGACTTAGAGACAATAGATTTGTTGCCAGTTTAGGAACACATAATCCTTTTGTAAAAAGCACCTTTTTGTTTTGACCTTCATCGTCATAATGGTCCAACCTCACTTGTACTGAACATTGCACAGATTATACTTTGTTGTCTGCGACTCTGATTTTATGTATGACAGGAGCCGTCATATTTTCAAGCATGTTCTTACGTCTTGTCATGTGTGACGATGCACCAGAAGCCACTTGCCATGGGTCATTTTGGCTGGATGTTGCCTCAAACACAACAGCATATGATGAACTACTTGCTTTTTGTTGAACATTCTTGGTCCTGGATTTGCATTTGAGGACTTTTATGACCTTACTTATTACAAGTGTAGCACCCTTACTTACTTTGCTTCTTGTGGTTGTTATTGTTGACTGAGAATACTGTTGAGTCACTTTCAGGTTGTTTAACATTTTGTGATATGTTGATTGAAATTGAAGTTATCTTCATGCCGGAGCTTTCAATAGCAATAATCATTGGTTGATAGGAGGACTCTGGTAGACCAGAGAGTAGCAATGTAACTAGCCATTCATCGTCAACTGCGAAACCAATGTTTCTGAGCTTGCGAGCAGTACACATAATTTTGCTCACATATTTCTCTACGTTTTGACATACAGTAAGTGAAGTATTATAGAGATCACGCAGCAGCCCATCACAGCGTGTCAACAAAGAGTCATCAAATACTTATGAAAACGTATCCCATACTTCTTTTGCAGTACTACTCTCTTGCATGTGCACGTAATTTATTTAGTCAACTAGTAAATTTATCTTAGTTTTTGCCTTTGTGTCTCGTTTTGTGTCCACAATGACACATGTGGTGGGGTCTATGCAGTTCCACAACTCCTCTTGCTGTAGGTATGTTTTTAGAGCAAATCGCCATGTTACGTAATTATCTCGGCCGGTTAACTTTTCAATTAATGCCAATTGATTGTTTGCTGACAATTTAAGAACCCTTATTCCAGATGTTACGAGAAAACACTTTTCAATTGTCGTATTGACGTTTTAGGTTAACTTCATTACTTTTCTCAGTAAGTAAGCCATTCTGGGCTTCCCTGGGCTTTTCTGGCTTCATAACCTGTTAATTTTTCTTAAAGGAATTTATTATTTCAGAAGAAAAACTTATATTTAAGAATTTAGTGTTAAAATTACAACTTAACTGTCTACAGGCGCACAATTCAAATTACAATTTTAACAGATTATGAGTAGTTTCAGTACACTCCTACAGGTCATCACAACAGTCACAATTGGATTCCCAAGAGAAAATGAAACATTATTTGTTTTAAGATGTGTTATAATTTTTCATTCTTTATAATAGCCTAAGCTACATTGCGCTGTAAATTGAGAAGAATGCTTCAGGTAAACTACTTTTGGTTAACAAGACAGCATTAAATTAACTGAGGAATGCATATTATCGGATTTTGTAAGCTGGGTCAGCTCGTTGATTAATATTTATGTGATCCCATTTTCCGCACATTTTGGCAGACTGAAATATCCTCTTTCTGTAATTCGCCAAAGAGCATTATAGGATCGGACACCAATCAAAACAAAATTACACAAAGATCAGTTGTCAAGATTGTCAGTGAGTTGTCAAAAAATACGAGCCGAAACTGAGACTGAGACGTCTAGCCATTAGCGCTACCAAATAATTCCATTCAATTAGAAACATTAAATAATTACTTTAATAACAAGGAGTTTATTTTCTATGAGAAGGCTCTTCTAATTCTAAGGGCACTTGGTCTAAAATACTTTAATACAATTCAATATACATAAATTTCAACACTGAACCATAAATGGTGGGGTGCGTCGTAGTTACACAATTTCGACATCACCTCCTTGGGGGTGACCGAGTCCCAAGAAGTTTTCTGAGTTTTGGAGCTGGGAGACTTTGCAGGAGTAGGGGTGGCTAGTTGGGACAAAGATTTGGGATTAGCGTTAGGAGTAGGGGTACCATCAGAGTTTACCGATAGTATCCCTAGTTTAGACGACAAAGCTGTGTAAGCACTCTTTTGGGGTTTATTGAGTTTTTCACTTAGCTTTTCTTTTTCCCGGACCCTACACATAGTTTATTGGTTTAGTAACCGAGGTTACAAGCCAAATTAACAACTCTTCTTTTCGATTATGGTAACTATTATAACTAAATTCAGAAAAAAGAAGGACGAACAACTCAAAAAAAAATTGTAATTTTCAACAATATTCCCTGGTTGCTACCTACACTTTGAACAATTGACAAAAGTCGCTAACAATAAGAAATTTTTCTGTTGTTATCAATGGCAGAGGTAACGATCGTCATTTAACCAAGTTTCGGTAGCAACTACGGAAAAGTGTTGGTGGTGATATTTTCGTTTTTATTTAGTGACCCTATTAAAGTTCCTATTAAAAGACAAGAGCCGAGAAATAAGAAAAGGAAAAGGAGGCCCAAATCCAGGTTCTATTGGCAGAAAGGAAAGCGGTACCACATCCAACGACACAGCTAGTTATTGTAAAGCCTCAGTTTTGATCGGTTACCTTAGAGTACATTAGAGTACCAATTAATTCTCTGTATCGTGTGGTGTCTTTGAATGGTTTTAAATCTCTGTTAAATTTTGAGTGGCAGTCATACAGTGTTTTAATTGGATTGCAATCTACCATTCTGAATTTCTCTGAAATATATTTTTTTTGTTTAAGTGTTACTCCTTTCTTACTTTGGTTAATTTCTATTCTAAAGAAAAACCTAGCAATCTTTGATCTTCAATTTCTCAGCTAATTCTCTCTTAATTTCATTACCAGTTTGATTTTCGACAGTTCTTTTGTACTCCTTAAATTTTTCAAAAACTTCTCTCTTTGACTTAAGGAAAAAACCTGGCACCACCTATTATATTCGTCTATTGATGTAAGAAGATATCTTGATCCACCGCTGAATCTGACTCGCATTGGTCCGCAGATATCTGAATGAACAATATTCAGTAACTGCTTACTTCTTCCTTCTCTATCAGTAAAGGGTTTCCTTGCTTGCTTACCTCGTTGACATTGTCACACCACATGGGTAATTTATCATTATCCAATTTATTACCGTGTACCAGTCGCTTTCTGTACAAATCCTGTACGCCTTTATAATGTAGGTACTCTAGTTGTCTATGCCACAGGACCATTTTGTTTGAATTTCTATGCATTATTCACTTGTAGACATTTGAATTTCGTTGTATATAAACATATTACAATATTTTTCATAAAATCAAGTAGCCCAAAAAGTTTTCTTTATTTGTTTACAACAAAACTCTAATCAGTTCAGACTTTTATTTCATAAGAAACACATCTTTCTGAAGTTGCTCCTACGCTTCAATTCAAAATTAATAGTTAAATATTCCCTCTTTATTAATGAGGTTCTTCCTCATTGAGAATTGTAATTAGCAGAAATACTTATGTACAGTAGTGCTAGAAATGAAACCGATCTTACCAAACTGTTATTTTTAGGGAATAGTTTTGGCTAAATTCATTATTTATATTTACAGGAATTCCCAACTAAACACAGAATAAGGCTCCATAAAATAACACATTGATTTGTTTTCAGAATAAATTATGATTATTTTTTTATTGGAGCAAAGAGGGGGAATCTACAAGACGTAGTGCCTGACTTTACCGACTAAAAACCCCTCTCCGGGCAATGATCCGAAGATCATGACCTAAGAGTAGTTAACCATAAAGGTTTAGGAAAATATAAGGGAAAACTAAAGAGGTACGTAACAATCGCTACATAGTAAAGAAAAGATGTTCAAAAGAGACGCAGAGGTCTAGACAGCCAAGAGACAAGGTCTCTTGTATCTGTCGGATTCACAGGGTTGGATATCATGCAAGCTTGCAATCTCCGGATTAGAGTGTTGAAAGATAGATCTCCGGAGGTTGAGGGCATGCTATTTTCTCTGAGGCTATGAAATATGAAAAAATATGCAAGAAATCCGAAAAAAGGTCAAGAAAAAGTCACAATAAAGGAGAAAACAGCAATACCAAGAAACCGTCTTCAAAAGTTCTATCAAAAAGGCTGAGGACAGGAATGTTCCCATTGGAGTTCCACATATCTGTCTGTGTATAAAGAAGGTACTTTCAATTTATGGAAAGTTTTCCATAGTATGGGCATACGTTTCAACTCAAATAACATCTGAGAATTAAGCATGTTTATAGTAATTATAATATTAGAATTGTGCCGTAGTAGTTTTTACTTATATTTTAATCTGTAATTTATGACGGAAAATGTGATTCATAAATAATTATATTGTGTATATCTGTATATTTTTTCACTGAATAATTGGATGTTGAAAAAATCGGCAATGTGTCGAAACCATTTTATAACACCAAACTAATATTAAAATATCGACATAAGTTAAACAAAGTAGTTTTATTTGTAAAGTTATGTTATATTTAAATATTTGGGAATCTCATTTATGGTCATCCACTGTAGGTTGAAATACAAGGATGAGATTGATTCGAAACAGTTCTACCATCAAAAATATTATAACAAATTGAAAAATCATCACGATATTCCTTTGCTCTGTCAATTTGCTGAGACAGTGGATTAAAACGAATTATAAGAAAAGATATAACTGAACCACAATTGGGTGTTATATTAATACAATGTAAGAATCAAATCAAATATGCTTGAGAGAAGACAACTTTTTTATAAATTACTACATAGTTCTGACATATGCCATAAAGAAACGTAATTTGACATGTTATTTTATTTTTTGACAAACAATTCGTTGCTATTGATACTTGTTTGCAAAATGTCACTCAATCACACACTCACTCGTTTTATTTTTTAATTACAAATTAATTAAAATTTTATTTGTTTTCAATTCGATTCCTCACCTTATAGTAGTTGAAACTTCTCTTAGCAGCAATCTATTCTAATGGAAATATAAAATTAACAAAGTTAACAAAAACAATTTCGTTTCACATATTAATTACCTGTCGAAAATAAATGTCGACGAGAGATCTGCAACTGATTTGATTTCAGTGACTTGCAGGGCTCGTAATCTAAACCTTCAGACGGTAAGTTGCTATTTTTGTAACTGTTTAAATATTTCACCTTTTTAAATCAACAGTAAATTCACGTAGTTGATTCTTTCAGCTTGAATAAGTGAGCGACAGATTTCAACTATGCACTGAATTTTTCTCCTTCACCTTTAATTATCACCCTCAAACAACACTAATATACCAATCTTTCCATATTTGATAATTTTATGTCGTAAATTATTTAGATTCTTCATGTCTGGATGACAAGTTCAAATAATGTTAACACAATTTATAAACCAAATCATGAAATAGTGATTTCTATTTCACAATTTTCTGGGGAAATAAAGATTTGAAATCTTTGTTGGGTTGAAATTTATAATTAATAGATTTATCTGTTGCAGTTTTGTTAAAACTTTCATCTACTTTAGTGCATATATATTTTTAGTGTTTCCATATTTTCTTGGGAGTAGGCATGTTTTGACAAAACACCGACAACATCATCGAGAACTAAAGTTGTAGTATTTTCGTTCTGCTTATTCGGTTATCATATAATCGCGATACCGATCATGGAAAGAAGTAATTATATACAATCAATCATCGCGGAGCCTTGTATCCTATTAAGCAGTATTCTTCTAAAATATCTGTAATAAGGTATATCACAATTGAAATGAAAGTTTATGCTCTTATAGACATTCAAGAAGTGAGACACAATTTACTTGCTTTACCTGTATGCTCCATACTTGCTTCAAAAATATGTTAAAATCGTGGTAGTAACTCTCCATATGCGTTGGGATGTAGATGGAGTTCTTAGATACTTTATTTAAATTTGCATTCTGTAAAAAGAAATAATTTTTGAGGGTATTGCAAAAATTATCTTCAAAAATTGATTGAATAAATCATATTGTAGAAGAGAATGAAAAACACAGTGACTAAAGATTTTTTTGAAAGAAGGAAAATAACGGAGCGATTTTTAATTAGGGATGTCTCAATTTGATTATACGGCGTTGTAGTGCGTTGATTCAGTCAACCAAAGGGGCGGTATATATAACACGATATTTTACACTAAATACTCTCTGTACTCTGTAATATTGTATAACTTTGGTTAACTTTTGATATATATACAAATCGGGATTTTTTTTTACAGTTTCTAAGACATTTTGTTGTTTTGTTAATATATCTTATCTCCTAACTTTATTTAAGTGAACTTTAAATATAATTGGTAATATTTTGATACAGCAAAATAAAAGCCCACGGGAAATTTTCATGTGGCTTGATTTCCGAGAATTTCATGATTAATTAACACTATTTGAAATCAGAGCTCTGAAATAGATATATTTCGTTATTAATGTAATTGTTACAATATTCCGCCTTGAATAACTGCAATAAATTCTGTATCTAAGGGAATCCAAATTTAAGAAAACAATAGAACACTTGTTGTAACCTAGCATCTGTAATTTACAACTGTTCCCAAAACTTAATTTAAAATATTAACAATTTCAACATTCAAGAGATGCTGTGAAACTTTAGAACAGTAGGTGTCTCACCATTCAAAAAATCAACAACAACATACGCGCCATTAATTTATTTCAGATGTAATTCATAAGGAATAACACATAATTTCTAAGGAAAGTCAAATTTGATGATTAACATCAGTGGATCAAATTTAAATGGAAAATGTGTGTGGTTTAAATTAACGGTTAAGACTTGAATAATACTATTTGGAGTAAATAATGAAATTATTTATTTACAATTTCTTAAAACGAGAGAATAAGTTTTTGAGAACTCTGGTTCTGTACGTGTGTTTTGACAACTAACTGTCAACTGATGTTGGAGTTATTTCATTTTGCTTGTTGGACGATTTTATAATGGCCTTACCAAGTACACAAAGTTGTTCTTCTAAATTGTCGAGATATTCTGAACACAGGATCCCATAATAATAATCGAGGAGCTATTTTCCTGTCACAGTTAACTGTGTAGCATTCTGCTGATATAATTTAATTTACAATGCGAAAAAATATCTTATTCTTGAAAATAAAGCTTACGCTATAACAGAGTCAAGATTTGACACGCAATTTACTTGGAAAATCATTTATTTAGAATACCGATCAGACATGTAGTAGATGTTAAGATTCGGCATATAGCATATAGATAAACCAAGTAAATTGTGTGTCACCTCTTGAATGTTTATCTTTCTTTTCAGTTATGTTATACCTTATTGCACGGTAAAGTAGTTTTTTTAGGAAAATACTACTTAAAATGATCCCAGGTTCCTATAATCGCGATTATCAGATTAGCAACTAATTAGAATGAAAATACCCCAACATGCCCAAGTAGTCTAATTTGTCAGCAAGTTGTCAAAACGTGCGTAGCGGTTAAGAGCTCTCAAGAAAACGTGGAGACACTTAAAATATATATGCACTAAAGTAGATGAAAATTTCATCAAAATTACAAATGAGCTATTAATTATAAATTTCAACTCAACAAAGATTGCAAATTTTTACACAGAAAATTGTGATTTGATTTTGTTTATAAATTGTGTTGTCATTATTTGAACTTGTCATCTAGACATGAGGAATCTAAATAAATTTTGACATAAAATTAGCAAAATTAGAAAGATTGGTATCTTAGTGTTGTTTGAGGGTGATAATCCAACCAAACGTGAAAGAGAGAAATTCAGTACCTAGTTGAAATTTGCCGCTCACTAATTCTTGCTTAAAGAATCAACTACGTGAATTATTTTTTGATTTAAAAAGGTGACATATTTAAACAGTTACAATAATAGGAACCTACTGTCCGAAGGTTCCGATTACGAGTCACTGAAATCAAATCAGTTGTAGATGTCTCGACGACATTTATTTTCCATCAAAGGAATACTGTCTGTGAATCTGACAGATAATTAACATGTGAATAGAAATTGTTTTCATTAACTTTATACTTAAATGCAGAAATATATTTTGCTACTAAGAGACGTGGGGGATGAAATTGAAAACAAGTAACTTGACTGATGTATATACACATAAATAAAATTTTAATTAATTAGTACTTACAAAATTAAACAAACAATTTGGAGTGAGTGTTGTATTGAGTGATATTTTGCAATCTTTCATGTTTCAGTAGCAACGAAGGAAGATTGTTAGTCAAATAAGAGAAAATAACATTTATGTTGCTAAGATTACGTCACCTTATGATGTATGTCAGCCTGTGCAATTGTAGGCAAGAGTTATGGTTAATTCAATAAAACCTAATTCGAAATATGTGGTTTGGAATCACGTTGTCTTCTTTCAAGTAAATTTGATTTGATCTTATATTGTATTAATATTACATCAAATTGTGGTTCAGTTATATTTTTTGTTATAATTCTATTCGTTTGAATCCACAGTGTCAACAAATTGACAGAGCAAAGAAATGTCGAGATGAGTTATAATAACTTTAATGGTAGAACTGTTCCGAATCAATTTCATCCTTATATTTCAACTTACACTAAATGACTATAAATGTGGTTCCCAAATATTTAAATATAATATAACTTTCCAAATGAAACTACTTTGTTTAAGTTTTGTGGTTAATTTAATTAATTTTAACCTCCAATTAGTTAGTGGAAAGAAGTACTTAAAAGATATATGCGACATAATTTTTTAGGAAACACATTTACTGATTACAGTACAGATTAAATTTTAAGGAAGAATTACTTCGGCACTATTCTAAATTAATAATTAGAATAAACAAGCTTAATTCTCAGATGTAGGATGAGTTATAAGGTAGGTCCATACTATCGAAACATGGGACTCGAGATGGCGATCTGTGGTACAAGAATTGAACTTCTATCCAAAGAAAATTTCGACACGAGGCGGATTCAGGTAGAGGCGTTACTTACCAAAATCGATACCTGGAATTTCGTTAATGAAGTATCAAAGTCAGTTAGATGTCAGGGTGACAAAAAAAGTGAATCAGCGCTTAAAACGTGGATGTAAATAAGAAGGTAAATGCGGACATAATCCTATGTATTAGCCCATCGGACCTCAAGAGTAACAAAGGATGCGAGATTTCCAAAGATGTATGGCACTTTTGAAACAATTATTTTATATATTTTATATATTTTATATTATTTGATTAAGTATAAATAAAATTGGATAACGATAAATTACCCACGTGGTGTGGCATATATCAATGAGGTAAATATGCAAGGACACCCTTTACTGCCAGAGAATTAAGAAGTAAGCAGTTACTGAATATTGTTCATTCAGACATCTGCGGACCAAAGCGAGTTAGAACCAGAGGTGGATCAAGATATCTTCGAACATTTATAGACGATAATAGTGGATGGTGCAAGGTGTATTTTCTCATGTCAATGAAAAATTTAAGGAGTACAAAAGAACTGCTGAAAAACGAACTGGTAATGAAAGTAAGAGAGAATTAGCTGAGAAATTGAAGATCAAAGAATGCAAGGTTTTTTTTGGAATAGAAATTAACCAAAGTAAGAAAAGAGTAACACTTAAACAAAAAAAATATATTTTAGAAAGTTAACAGAGATTTAAAAATGTTCAAAGACTCCACACGATACAGAGAATTAATTGGTACTCTAATGTACTCTAATCCAGCCGATCAAAACTGGGGCTTTACAATAATTAGCTGTGTCTTTCTGACAATCGAACCTGGATTTGAGCCGCCTTTTCATTTTCTTATTTCACGGTTTTTGTCTCTTAATGTCTCTCTGAAGCACTCATATTTCTTGCAGGCACGCTTGCTGTTTACTCATTTCATGACCGCTAATTCAGTTATTAAACTGTTTATAGTACGAAAACCTAAACTTAATTCAGTTGTTTCTTGGATTGGTAACCAAGGTAACCAACCAGGTAAACAAATTTTTTTATTTGTCTGAATTTAGTAACTAACTAAATTCAGACCAATTCAGTTACCATATTCGAAAGAGGAGAGTTGTTAATTTGGCTGGTAACTTCGGTTACTAAATCAATAAACTATGTGTGTGAACTATGTGTAGTGTCCGGAAAAGAGACAAGCTAAGTGAAAATCTCAATAAAAACCAAATGTCTACCGACGTTTCCTGAGGTACCCGATTTCCTTAGTGTTCAAATTTATGTATATTGAATTGTATTAAAGCATTGCATATTCTTCAGACAACAGAAGTATGTTTTATTTTTGATTAATAAACATATCGCCTTCATTGCTGTTGGAACCTGAATATGTACAAAATGTAATTTGATTTCAAAACTGAACTTGAACAATTATTTGGTAACTTACAATTTCGTCGTTGAAAAGACGAAAACTACAAAAGAAATAAGTATTTAGTCTTTACACGTGAGCTGTTTGTTTCGTTTTTTAGCTTTCAATGCAAACACAAATTTAAGCAATATCGTTTTGTCATGAAAATATTTTGGTTTATATTCAAAAAATAATAATAATTTTTTCCAGATTGATGTTTTTAATGAACTCAGAAGTCAGATTTATCTAGTAATAGAGGTCCTTATGATATTCCTTCTACAGCATTGAATGAATTGTGGATTATCCTTAACAAAGCCTCTAAAAATGGAATTTAACTTGTTTTTAAAATGTGCTTTATTTCCTAATGTACAGAAAAAATCATTTATTACACCTACCTTAAAGAATGGAGATAGTTTACTTGTAACAAATTTAGGCCTGTATGAAAAATGTTTTGTATTCCATAATTGTCCAAAAAAATTCATTTTCAAAATAGTTCCAAAATATTATAAATGAGAGTCAACATGGATTTTGCAAATGTAAATCTTCTGCGACCAACCTTCTTATTTATAACAATTCGACAGTTGTTGCTCTTGAAAATCATTTACAGGTTGATGTTGTTTATACAGACTTTTAAAAGGCATCTGATAGAATCTGCCATGATTTATTGTTTGCTGAACTAACTGGGCTGGAGTTGTCAAGTAAGTTTTCCACTGTAGATAATCATAACGATTGTAATGTAAAGTGATTAGTTTTTTAAAAAAAATAAATCAACATTATTTTCGAAAGTTACACTTTACATAAAAGATTTTAATGTAATATGTTTGAAATTTAGAAATGTGTAACAGATTAGGCGGTAGTTTATCTAGAAAAGTTGGTTTGGCTCAAACTAAAATAAATTTGCGTAAATGTAAAAGAAAAACTGGTGAATATTCTGGTGCACTGATTGCAGAACAATTTTTAGATGGGATGGACAGTAATTTAGCATATAAATTCCAGCTTAAAGTATGCGTTATTGTTGAAGAAGAAATAATGTGTAGAAATAGTTAATCTTTCCATTTCTCTGTTAACATCAACTATTATTGACTAGTAATTAATAAGTCAACTTAGTTGTCACGCCCTTCCATATTATGTCATTGTCAAAACTTTTCGGGTTATTCATCAAACTCTCTAATACCCTCAAAAATTATTTCTTATTACAAATTGCAAATTTAAATAAAGCATCCTAAGAACTCCATTTACAAATCAACGCATATGGAGAGTTACTACCACGATTTTAATATATTTTTAAAGCAAGTATGGAACATATAAGTAAAACAAGTAATCGTGTCTCACTTCTTGAATGTCTATAATTTCGTAAGCGTTCCTTTTAATTATGTTGCCCTTGTTGCACTATAAAGTAGATTTTTAGAAAAATAATGGTTAATAGGATTCCAGGTTCTGCGATGCTTTGTCGTATAAAATAACCTCTTTTTATAATCGGTATCGCGATTATAAGATCAGCAATTAACCAGAACGGAAATACTTCAACATTAGTTGACTAAGTTGTCAGAAAGTTGTCAAAACGTGCGTACTCGAGAGCAACTCTCAAGAAAACGTGGAGACACTAAAAATATATATGTAATAAATCAACAAAAGAATGCTATTACTTATAAATTTCTACTGTAAAAAGATTGCAAATCTTTACGCAGAAAATTGTAGAATAGAAATCAATATTTCATGATTTGGTTTAAAAGTTGTGTTGACATTATTTGAACTTGTCATCCAGACATGAGGAATCTAAATAATTTTCGTCATAAAATTAGCAAATATGGAAACATTGGTATCTTAGTGTTGTGGGAGAGTGATAACCCAACCAAAAGTGAAAGAGAAAAATTGTCGCTCACTAATTCAAGCTGAAAGAATCAACCACGATAATTTACTGTTGATTTAAAAAAGTGAAATATTTAAACAATTACAATAATGGCAACTTTTTGTTTGAAGGTTTCGATTACGAGTCCTGAAAAATCACGGAAATCACGAAAGGAAAGAATTTTGTTTATCAAATAAAAGAAAATAACATTTATGTTGCTAAGATTACATTTCCTTGTGACATATGCCAGACGTTACAATATAAACAAAACATCCAATGTCCAATTAAACCATATTCGAAATATGTAATTTAAAAAAAGTTGCCTTTTTTCAAGTAAATTTGATTTCAGTAAGAAGAAATGCTAGTTGTGCCTATGTTGATGATGGCCTGTTATTCTCAATTGATGAATCAGAACTAAATTAATTAAAAAAAAAAACTGAAAAACACATATTGGAATTAAAATAATGGAAACCCCAAGTAATTTTTTGGGAATGCAAATAGAAAGTTTTAGTATTTATGTGGAACAAATTTTAAACAGATTTGAAAAGACTAATGCTAGTCCTAATACTATTCCAGTCGACCCTCACATAACGCAGCCTGTTCCGTCAAGTTTTACTTGGCGACCACCGCAAATAATCTGACTTAGAGACAATAAATCTGTTGCCAGTTTAGGAACACATAATACTTTTGGAAAAAGCACCTTTTTGTTTTGACCTTCATCGTCATAATGGTCCAACCTATACTTTGTTGTCTGCGACTCTGATTTTATGTATGACAGAGTCATACTTTCAAGCATGTTCTTACGTCTTGTCATGTGTGACGATGCACCGGAAGCCACTTGCCATGGGTCATTTTGGCTGGATGTTGCCTCAAACACAACAGCATATGATGAACTACTTGCTTTTTGTTGAACATTCTTGGTCCTGGATTTGCATTTTAGGACTTTTATGACCTTACTTATTACAAGTGTAGCACCCTTACTTACTTTGTTTCTTGTGGTTGGTATTGTTGACTGAGAATACAGTTGAGTCACTTTCAGGTTGTTTAACATCTTGTGATAGTTTTGATTTCACAGAAATTGAAGTTATCTTCATGCCGGAGCTTTCAATAGCAATAATCACTGGTTGATAGGAGGACTCTGGTAGACCGGAGAGTTGCAATGTAACTAGCCATTCATCGTCAACTGCGAAACCAATGTTTCTCAGCTTGTGAGCAATACACATAATTTTGCTCACATATTTCTCTACGTTTTGACATAGAGTAAGTGAAGAATTATAGAGATCACGCAGCAGCCCATCACAGCGTGTCAACCAAGAGTCATCAAATACTTATGAAAACGTATCCCATATTTCTTTTGCAGTACTACTCTCTTGTATGTGCACGTAATTTATTGAGTCAACTAGTAAATTTATCTTAGTTTTTGCCTTTGTGTCTCGTTTTGTGCCCACAATGACACATGTGGTGGGGTCTATGCAGTTTCACAACTCCTCTTGCTGTAGGTATGATTTTAAAGCAAATCGCCACGTTACGTAATTATCTCGGCCGGTTAACTTTTCAATTAATGCCAATTGATTGTTTGCTGACAATTTAAGAACCCTTATTCCAGATGTTACGAGAAAACACTTTTCAATTGTCGTATTGACGTTTTAGGTTTACTTTATTACTTTTCTCAGTAAGTAAATCATTCTCGGCTTCCCTGGGCTTTTCTGGCTCCATAACCTGTTAATTTTTCTTAAAAGAATTTTTTATTTCAGGAGAAAAACTTATATTTAAGAATTTAGTGTTAAAATTACAACTTAACTGTCTACAGACGCACAATTCAAATTACAATTTTATCAGTTTATGTGTAGTTTCTACAGGTCATCGCATCAGTTACAATTGGATTCCCAAGAGAAGATGAAACATTATTTGTTTTAAGTTGTGTTATAATTTTCCTTTCTATGTAAAAGCGTAAGCTACATTGCGCTGTAAATTAGATTTTTTTTGAGAAGAATGCTTCAGGTAAACTACTTTGTGTTAAAAAGACAGCATTAAATTAACTGAGGAATGCAAATTATCGGAATTTGTAAGCTGGGTCATCTGCTTGATTAGTATTTATATGACCCCATTTTTCGCACTGAAATATCCTCTTTCTGTAATTCGCCAAAGAGCATTATAGGATCGGACACCAAACAAAACAAAATTACACAAAGATCAGTTGTCAAGATTGTCAGTGGGTTGTCAAAAAATACGAGCCGAAACTGAGACTGAGACGGCTAGCCATAAGCGCTACCAAATAATTTCATTCAATTAGAAACGTTAAATAATTACTTTAATAACAAGGTTATATAAATGTTTGTGATTTAAAGTACTGTAACCTGTATTCCATTTCTATCTACACAGTTCTGCCATACTAATTTAAGAGTTTATTTTCTACGAGAAGGCTCTTCTAATTCTTAGGGTACTTGGTCTAAAATACTTTAATACAATTCAATATACATAAATTTCAACACTGAACCATAAATGGTTCACAATTTCGATATCACCTCCTTGGGAGTGACCGAGTTCCAAGAAGTCTTCTGAGTTTTGGAGCTGGGAGACTTTGCAGGGGATGCAAGGGTGGCTAGTTGGGATAAAGATTTTGGATTAGCGTTAGGAGTAGGGGTACTATCAGAGTTTACCGATAGTATCCCCAGTTTAGACGACAAAGCTGTGTAAGCACTCTTTCACTCTCTGTATCTCACATTCTAGTTCTAAAATTTTATTCCTAAGGAAATCGGGTACCTCTGGAAACGTCAGCAGACTTTTGGGTTTTATTGAGTTTTTCACTTAGCTTTTCTTTTTTCCGGACCCTACACATGGTTTATTGGTTTAGTAACTGAGGTTACAAGCCAAATTAACAGCTCTTCTCTTTCGATTATGGTAACTATTATAACTAAATTCAGACAAAAGAAGGAGGAACAACTCAAAAAAATTTGTAATTTTCAACTATATTCCCTGGTTGCTACCCACACTTTGAACAATTGACAAAAGTCGCTAACAATAAGAGACTTTTCTGTCGTTATCAATGGCAGAGGTAACGATCGTCATTTAACAAAGTTTCGGTAGCAACTACGGAAAAGTGTTGGTAATGATATTTTCGTTTTTATTTAGTGACCCTATTAAAGTTCCTATTAAAAGACAAGAATCGTGAAATAAGAAAAGGAAAAGGAGGCTCAAATCCAGGTTCTATTGGCAGAAAGGAAGGCGGTACCACATCCATCGACACAACTAGTTATTGTAAAGCCCCAGTTTTGATCGGTTACATTAGAGTACATTAGTGGTTTTATATCTCTGTTAAATTTTGAGTGGCAGTCATACGGTGTTTTAATTGGATTGCAATCTACCATTCTGAATTTCTCTAAAATATATTTTTTTCTGTTTTAGTGTTACTCCTTTCTTACTTTGATTAATTTCTATTCTAAAGAAAAACCTTGCAATCTATGATCTTCAATTTCTCAGCTAATTCTCTCTTAATTTCATTACCAGTTTATTTTCGACAGTTCTTTTGTACTCCTTAAATTTTTCAAAAACTTCTCTCTTTGACTTAAGGAAAAAACCTGGCACCACCTATTATATTCGTCTATTAATGTAAGAAGATATCTTGATCTACCGCTGAATTTGACTCGCATTGGTCCGCAGATATCTGAATGGACAATATTCAGTAACTGCTTACTTCTTCCTTCTCTGTCAGTAAAGGGTTTCCTTGCTTGCTCACCTCGTTGACATTGTCACACCACATGGGTAATTTATCATTATCCAATTTATTACCGTGTACCAGTCGCTTTCTGTACAAATCCTGTACGCCTTTATAATGTAGGTACTCTAGTTGTTTATGCCACAGGACCATTTTGTTTGAATTTCTATGCATTATTCACTTGTAGACATTTGAATTTCGTTGTATATAAACATATTACAATATTTTTCACAAAATCAAGTAGCCCAAAAAGTTTTCTTTATTTGTTTACCACAAACCTCTAATCAGTTCAGACTTTTATTTCATAAGAAACACATCTTTCTGAAGTTGCTCCTACGCTTCAATTCAAAATTAATAGTTAAATATTCTCTCTTTATTAATGAGGTTCTTCCTCATTGAGAATTGTAATTAGCAGAAATACTTATGTACAGTAATGCTAGAAATGAAACCGATCGTACCAAACTGTTATTTTTAGGGAATAGTTTTGGCTAAATTCATTATTTATATTTACAGGAATTCCCAACTAAACACAAAATAAGGCTTCATAAAATAACACATTGATTTGTTTTCAGAATAAATTATGATTTTCTTTTATTGGAGCAAAGAGGGGGAAATCTACAAGACGTAGTGCCGGACTTTACCGACTAAAAACCCCTCTCCGGGCAATCATTCGAAGATCATGACTTAAGAGTAGTTAACCATAAAGGTTTAGGAAAATAGAAGGGAAAACTAAAGAGGTACGTAACAATCGCTACATAGTAAAGAAAAGATGTTCAAAAGAGACGCAGAGGTCTAGACAGCCAAGAGACAAGGTCTCTTGTATCTGTCGGATTCACAGGGTTGGATATCATGCAAGCATGCAATCTCCGGATTAGAGTGTTGAAAGATAGATCTCCGGAGATTGAGGACGTGCTATTTTCTCTGAGGCTATGAAATATGAAAAAATATGCAAGAAATCCGAAAAAAGGTCAAGAAAAAGTCACAATAAAGGAGAAAACAGCAATACCAAGAAACCGTCTTCAAAAGTTCTATCAAAAAGGCTGAGGACAGGAATGTTCCCGTTGGAGTTCCACATATCTGTCTGTGTATAAAGAAGGTACTTCCATTTTATGGAAAGTTTTCCATGGTATGGGCATACGTTTCAACTCATCTAACATCTGAGAATTAAGCATGTTTATAGTAATTATAATATTAGAATTGTGCCGTAGTAGTTTTTGCTTATATTTTAATCTGTAATTTATGACGGAAAATGTGATTCATAAATAATTATATTGTGTATATCTGTATATTTTTCCACTGAATATTTGGATGTTGAAAAAATCGGCAATGTGTCGAAACCATTTTATAACACCAAATTAATATTAAAATATCGACATAAGTTAAACAAAGTAGTTTTATTTGTATAGTTATGTTATATTTAAATATTTGGGAATATCATTTATGGTCATCCACTGTAGGTTGAAATACAAGGATGAGATTGATTCGAAACAGTTCTACCATCAAAAATATTATAACAAATTGAAAAATCATCACGATATTCCTTTGCTCTGTCAATTTGCTGAGACAGTGGAATAAAACGAATTATAAGAAAAGATATAACTGAACCACAATTGGGTGTTATATTAATACAATGTAAGAATCAAATCAAATATGCTTGAGAGAAGACAACTTTTTTATAAATTACTACATAGTTCTGACATATGCCATAAAGAAACGTAATTTGACATGTTATTTTATTTTTTGACAAACAATTCGTTGCTATCCCTCACTTATCACATATTAATTACCTGTCGAAAATAAATGTCGACGAGAGATCTGCAACTGATTTGATTTCAGTGACTTGCAGGGCTCGTAATCTAAACCTTCAGACGGTAAGTTGCTATTTTTGTAACTGTTTAAATATTTCACCTTTTTAAATCAACAGTAAATTCACGTAGTTGACTCTTTCAGCTTGAATAAGTGAGCGACAGATTTCAACTATGCACTGAATTTTTCTCCTTCACCTTTAATTATCACCCTCAAACAACACTAATATACCAATCTTTCCATATTTGATAATTTTATGTCGCAAATTATTTAGATTCTTCATGTCTGGATGACAAGTTCAAATAATGTTAACACAATTTATAAACCAAATCATGAAATAGTGATTTCTATTTCACAATTTTCTGGGGAAATAAAGATTTGAAATCTTTGTTGGGTTGAAATTTATAATTAATAGATTTATCTGTTGCAGTTTTGTTAAAACTTTCATCTACTTTAGTGCATATATATTTTTAGTGTTTCCATATTTTCTTGGGAGTAGGCATGTTTTGACAAAACCCTGACAACATCATCGAGAACTAAAGTTGTAGTATTTTCGTTCTGCTTATTCGGTTATCATATAATCGCGATACCGATCATGGAAAGAAGTAATTATATACAATCAAACATCGCGGAGCCTTGTATCCTATTAAGCAGTATTCTTCTAAAATATCTGTAAAAAGGTATATCATAATTGAAATGAAAGTTTATGCTCCTATAGACATTCAAGAAGTGAGACACAATTTACTTGCTTTACCTGTATGCTCCATACTTGCTTCAAAAATATGTTAAAATCGTGGTAGTAACTCTCCATATGCGTTGGGATGTAGATGGAGTTCTTAGATACTTTATTTAAATTTGCAATCTGTAAAAAGAAATAATTTTTGAGGGTATTGCAAAAATTATCTTCAAAAATTGATTGAATAAATCATATTGTAGAAGAGAATGAAAAACACAGTGACCAAAGATTTTTTTGAAAGAAGGAAAATAACGGAGCGATTTTTAATTAGGGATGTCTCAATTTGATTATACGGCGTTGTAGTGCGTTGATTCAGTCAACCAAAGGGGCGGTATATATAACACGATATTTTACACTAAATACTCTCTGTACTCTGTAATATTGTATAACTTTGGTTAACTTTCGATATATATACAAATCGGGATTTTTTTTTACAGTTTCTAAGACATTTTGGTGTTTTGTTAATATATCTTATCTCCTAACTTTATTTAAGTGAACTTTAAATATAATTGGTAATATTTTGATACAGCAAAATAAAAGCCCACGGGAAATTTTCATGTGGCTTGATTTCCGAGTATTTCAAGATTAATTAACACTATTTGAAATCAGAGCTCTGAAATAGATATATTTCGTTATTAATGTAATTGTTACAATATTCCGCCTTGATTAACTGCAATAAATTCTGTATCTAAGGGAATCCAAATTTAAAAAAACAACAGAACACTTGTTGTAACCTAGCATCTGTAATTTACAACTGTTCCCAAAACTTAATTTAAAATATTAACAATTTCAACATTCAAGAGATGCTGTGAAACTTTAGAACACTAGGTCATCATTCAAAAACTCAACAACTACATACACGCCATCAATTTATTTCAGAAGTAATTCATAAGGAATAACACATAATTTCTAAAAAAAGTCAACTTTGATTAACATCAATGGATTAAATTTAAATGGAAAATGTGTAGGGTTTAACATAATGGTTAAGGCTTGAGTAATACCATATGGAATAAATAATGAAATTATTTACTAACAATTTCTTAAAACAGGAGAATAAGTTTTTGAGAACTCTGGTCCTGTACGTTTGTTTTGACAACTAACTGACAACTGATATTTCAGTTATTTCATTTTGCTTGTTGGCCGATTTTATATTGGCGATACCAAATATAGAAAGATGATATTCTAAATTGTCGAGATATTCTGAACACAGGATTCTATAATAATAATCAAGGAGCTATCCTCCTGTGATAGTTAACAGTGAAGCATTCTTCTTATACAATTTAATTTACAATGCGAAAAAACATCTTATTATTGAAAATAAAGCTTACGCTATAACAGAGTCAAGAATTGAGACACAATTTTCTTAGAAAGGCATTTATTTGGAATACCGATCAGACATGTGTTAGATGATGATATTCTTCCAGGTAAATAGAAAGGAAGAATGTATGAATATTGAATGTGTTTCTTTTGTTTGATAAACAAACTGCCTTCGTTGTTATTGAACCCAGATTATGTACATAACTATTCTTTGGTAAATTTACCTTCTAAACTTGTTCATTTAATTATTGCGAAGAGCACAAAAAACTTGAGCAACTTTTATTTATCTTCTAAAGGGTTCTTATCCCATCAAATAACATTCTCAAAGTTCAATTTATATTGTGCATCACAATCTTCAAGTTTTGATTCACCACCACGATTTGAACTTTATTTTAAAGCAAGTATGGAGCATGTAGGTAAAGTAAATTGTGTTTCACCTCTTGAATGTTTATAAAGATTTTTTAGAGAAATACTACTTAATAGGATCCCAGGTTCCTATAATCGCGATTATAAATCAGAAACTAAGGCCAAGTTGTCCAATTTGTCAGCTCTCAAGAAAACGTGGAGACACTTAAAATATATATGCACAAACGTAGATGAAAATTTCAACAAAATTAAAAATGAAAGAGCTATTAATTATAAATTTCAAGTGAACAAAGATTGCAAATCAGAAAATTGTAAAGTAGAAATCACTTTTTCATGATTTTGTAAATAAATTGTGTTGACATTTTTTGAAGTTGTCATCTAGAGATGAGGAATCTAATTAAATTTTGACATAAAATTAGCAAACTTGGAAAGATTGATATCTTATTGTTGTTTGAGGGTAATAATACAACCAAACGTGAATTCAGTACCTAGTTGAAATTTGCCGCTCACTAATTCTTGCTTAAAGAATCAACTACGTGAATTATCTTTTGATTTAAATAGGTGAAATATTTAGACATTTACAATAATAGCAACCTACTGTCCTCGTCATCTAATTAATGACGCGCATGAATGGATTAACGAGATTCCCACTGTCCCTACCCACTATCTAGCACTGCCAAGGGAACTGGCTTGGAAAAATTAGCGGGGAAAGAAGACCCTGTTGAGCTTGACTCTAGTCTGGCACTGTAAGGAGACATGAGAGGTGTAGCATAAGTGGGAGATGGCAACATCGCCGGTGAAATACCACTCGTTTCTTTACTTACTCGGTAAGGCGGAACGCGTGCGCCGTACCTTTAACACAGGTTTCGGCTGTCATGGCATTCTAGAACCAAGCACGCAGAGTGGCGTTCCGTTCGCGTGTCACGATTCTTGATCGTTCCGTTAACGTTGGGGAGATCGTTCGCGCGGTTTTCTCTCGTTTCGGTCGGTCATGGGCTTGGCCGCGTTTCGGTCGCCGTTTAACGCTCCCGTGTGATCTGATTCGAGGACACTGCCAGGCGGGGAGTTTGACTAGGGCGGTACATCTGTCAAAGAATAACGCAGGTGTCCTAAGGCCAGCTCAGCGAGGACAGAAACCTCGCGTAGAGCAAAAGGGCAAAAGCTGGCTTGATCCCGATGTTCAGTACGCATAGGGACTGCGAAAGCACGGCCTATGGATCCTTTTGGCTTGAAGAGTTTTCAGCAAGAGGTGTCAGAAAAGTTACTACAGGGATAACTGGCTTGTGGCGGCCAAGCGTTCATAGCGACGTCGCTTTTTGATCCTTCGATGTCGGCTCCTCCTATCATTGCGAAGCAGAATTCGCCAAGCGTCGGATTGTTCACCCGTAAAAAGGGAACGTGAGCTGGGTTTAGACCGTCGTGAGACAGATTAGTTTTATCCTACTGATGACCGGTCGTTGCGATAGTAATCCTGCTCAGTACGAGAGGAACCGCAGGTTCGGACATTTGGTTCACGCACTCGCTCGAGCGGGCGATAGTGCGAAGCTACCATCCGTGGGATTATGCCTGAACGCCTCTAAGGCCGTATCCTTTCCAGTCAAAGGTGGCAACGATATTTCTTGGAGTTCCGAGAGTCGAAAGGCTCAAAACAATGTGACTTTACTAGGCGGTCGACGTTCGCGTTGGTCGTCGCACGAGCCCCGTTTACCGCGCGCAGCCATCGGTCGACGGCAGGATCTATCTTGCTAAGTTCGACCAGGCTTCTTGGCGGTCTACCATGGGTGTTCAAACATTTCGATGTTGGAACTCTGAATTGTCTGCAGACGACTTACGTACCTGGCGGGGTGTTGTACTCGGTAGAGCAGTTTCCACGCTGCGATCTGTTGAGACTCAGCCCTTTGCTTGGGGATTCGTCTTGTCGGTTAGACGAGACCCCGTATTTGTTAGTTACAGTTTTTCCGTTTCTGTTTTTGTTTTTTTAATAACATAGCAAAACGAGAGAAACAACAACATATATTAGTTAGTTGGTTTTTCGTTTTGCTATGTTATTAAAAACAAAAACAGAAACAGAAAAACTGTAACTAACAAAACACGGGGTCTCGTCTAACCGACAAGACAAAACCCCCTGCAAAGGGCTGAGTCTCAACAGATCGCAGCGTGGAAACTGCTCTACCGAGTACAACACCCCGCCAGGTACGTAAGTCGTCTGCAGACAATTCCGAGTTCCAACATCGAAATGTTTGAACACCCATGGTAGACCGCCAAGAAGCCTCGTCGACATTTATTTTGAATCAAAGAAATACTGTCTGTGATTCAGCAGATAATTAACATGTGAATAGAAATTGTTTTTGTTAACATTGTTAACTTTATACTTAAATGCCGATATATATTTTGTTGCTAAGAGAGGTGAGGTATGAAATTGAAAGGAAGATAATTAGCCTGATGTATATATACATAAATAAAATTTTAATTAATTAGTAATTACAAAAATAAACGGACATTTGGGAGTGAGTATTGGATTGAGTGACGTTTTTGCAAACATTCATGTTTCAATAGAAACGAAGGAAGTTTGTTTGTCAAATAAAAGAAAATAACAATTATGTTGCTAAGATTACGTCACCTTATAGCATGTCACCCTGTCCAATTATAGGCAAGAGTTATGGTTAATTCAATTAATCCTAATTCGAAATATGTAGTTTAGAAACACGTTGTCGTCTTTCAAGTAAATTTGAATTGATCTTGCATTGTATTAATATTACATCAAGTTGTGGTTCAGTTATATTTTTTGGTATAATTCTATTCGTTTGAATCCACAGTGTCAACAAATTGACAGAGCAAAGAAATATCGAGATGAGATGAGTTATACTAAATGGTAGAACTGTTTCGAATGAAATTCATCCTTATATTTTAACCTACACTAAATGACTATAAATGTGACTCCCAAATATTCATATATAATATAACTTTTCAAATAAAACTACTTTGTTTACCTTTAAGTTATGTGGTTAATTTAATATAAGTTTGGTTGTTAATAAATGGATTCGACCTATTGTCGATTTTTTTAACCTTCAACTATTCAGTGGAGGTACTTAAAAGTTATATGCAACATATAACACATTAGTGATTACAGTACAGATTAAAATTTAAGGAAGAATTACTTCGGCACCAATCTAAAATTATAATTGCTATAAACAAGCTTCATTCTCAGATGATAGATGAGTTGAAACCTAGATCCACACTATGGAAACATTTCCATAAAATGAAAGTACCTGCTATATACAGAGATAGATATGTGGAACTCCAACGGGAACATTCTAGACCTCAACCTTTTTGGTAGAATTTTTGAAGACGGTTTCTTGGTAATGCTGTTATCTTCTTTATTGTGATTTTTTCTTGTACTTTTTTCGGATTTTTTGGATTTTTTTTCATATTTCATAGCCTCAGAGAAAATATTTCCCGATGTCGTCAGGTTTTGTCATGGCTCATTTCATCTTCATTTATATGATGGTAATCAGCCTTTCCATGTGACCGTAACTCCTCGTGCCCAACGAATCGTCAAAATACCTTAAAAAAGATATATAAAATTATTAAAGATTAATCATATTATATACACCAATTTTATTTGTTTTTCATTTAAATTAAATAATTTAATTGTGTGTGTTTTAACATAAAATATGTCATTAGTTATAAAAATCTTGAATGCAGATGAAAATTATACTTACATTTAAATCCAATTCTTGGGCCACTAGAATCTTTACATCATTTGCCTTTTGCATCGTACTTCTAGCATTACTATACACAAGTATTTCTTCCGATTATCATTTCCAATGAGGCAGGGACTCATTAATAAAAGCGAGAATATTTAACTAATAATTTTGAATTGAAGCGTAGAAGCAACTTCACAGAGATGTGGTTCGTATGAAATAAAAGTTTGAACTGATTAAAGTTTGGTGGTAACAAGTAAAGAAAACCTTTTAGTCTACCTGATTTTATGAACAAAATTGAAATTTGTTTATGGGAACGGAATTCAAATGTCTACAAATGAATAACGAATAGTTAATGTTATAAGCTCGTTAGAGAACAACTTAGAAAACTTAGTTTTTAATTTTTTTACATGTAGATAAAGTAGGAACATAATGTATAAAATTTCAGAAGACACAATCAACCAATGATAATTGATAGTTTAAAGTGTAAACCTCAGTACTCATGCAAACACTATACTTACTCATCATTGGTCCAATTCACTCGAGGCAGGTTATGTTAGAATATCTAGACATCGTGTATAACGGTTGTGATGACAACGGAGAATAAAAACAACAGAAGAGCACAGGGGTGCGTTGTCAGGATTTCGAGACCACCTCCATAGGAGTATCCCACTTTGTGGAAGACTTCTGCGTTTTGGAGGTGTGGGGTGGCTGGTCGGGAGTACAGATTGGTGTTAGGGTTAGAAGTAGGAGTACTTCCAGGATTTACCGATGGTATCTGTAGTTTAGCAGACAGCTTACTGCATTACTTACTTTCATTCGTTTTAATTCACCCTCTAGTTCCGAGATTTTAATCTTAACATCAAGTTTTCGGGTACCTCTTGGCTTATCTTTTTCGCGGACACTACACATGGTTTATTGGTTTAGTAACCGAGGTTGCCAGCCAAATTAACAACTCTTCTCTTTTGTCTGAATATGGCAACTCTTATAACTAAATTCAAACAGAAGGACGAACGTTATGTCTAACTCCATTTGGGGGTTTGATATCGGTGTAGCTCTTTGCCGAATTTTGCTGTTGTTACTTACTTTTCAGAGAATATGCAAGAAATTGCAGTAATTTATTCAATCAATTAATTGAAATACAAAGGATGAATCAACAAAAAAGACAACTACTACTGTGCTCTTGAGCTGTTTCTCTCAAACTGACTCTCACTGTTTCTTGATCACCAAGGTTACCTCGGTCGCCTTCATTTGTCAATTGTTATTGTTTTTTAACTTACTTTATTCTATTTTATTGTTCATATTAACACCGCCTCTCAATAGAATAGAATGAAGGCAATCCGAATCATAAAGACATTTCATTTATCTGTGATTGCTTTTCTTCCTCTAGGTAAGTCGCAAATAGACCTAGTATTGTTCTTTGCAAACGACTGCATCTCACAATTGATTACTTATTCCCACTCAGACCAGTCACTACGCCGTTTTGCTTCCGATATTGTGGACGGATCGTCACCAACAAATCGTTCTGCTGATAACACTAGTGATTCACCTTCGATAGATGATAGTGCCATATGCGCATCACATTCTGGTGCATAATTACCGTAACGTAGCGGTGCCTTTCTTACTCTCCTGCTCTTTCGTTGAGTTACCTCGCTGATACCCATGTTATCGAAATAAACGCTGTTACCAACACAATCCAAATTAGTACTGTGGATTTCTCCAGTTTTATCAGTACGCGACTGTTCATCATCATTTGGTTGAACTGCTTTACCGTCACACGTACTCCCACTATCTGTAACCGCCTCTGAACCGATTATCTTTACTAACTTTGATCGATTTAATACCGATGATTCATTGAATGTTACATTTCGACTAAAAATTAGCTTCTGTTGTTCAATATCCCAAAGTCAATACGTACCAAACGTCGCACCATAACCAAGCATAATACATTTTGTTGCTTTTGCTTGTAATTTCAACCGCATATCATGTGGAATATGATTGTAATATTCAGAACCAAATATTCGAAGGTTTGACAGCTCTGGTTTCTTTCCAAACCAAATTTCTGCTGGTGTCTTGTCTTTAAACTGCTTTCCACCCGCGTTTGTTGGCGATCGATTTTTGATATAATTTGCCGACATAATTGCTTCATTCCAAAACTTATTTTCCATCCCACTGGCCAAAAGCATTATCGTAGCCTTGTGTTGCAGCGTTTCATTTAAAGGTTCAGATACTGAATTCATTTCCGGATTGTATGCAACGGTGACTAACATCTGAATACCCTTTTGTTTGCAGTATTCTTTAAATTCATTTGACGTATATTCACCACCGCCATCATGTCTCAATTTTGACACCTTTGAGCCATGAAGTGCCTCAGCCATTGCAACAAATTCCTTGAATTTACCAAACGTTTCACTTTTTCTCTTGATGCAATAGACCATGGATGCTCTCGAATAATCATCCATGAATGTCACAAAATAACGTGACCCATCGTATGCATTCGTTGGATACGGTCCACAAACATCACTGTGAATCAATTCCAAAACTCGCAATGAACGTGTATTTGAATTTCTTGGAAACGGTGAACGAACATGTTTCCAAGTGCACACGATTCGCACAACTGTGTATCCTTTTTTTTTACATTACTCATACCAATAGCCATATAATTGGCTAACTTTTTCATGTCATTTCGGTTGAGATGACCAAGTCTAAAATGCCATAGATTCTGTGATATTGTTTTCAAATTATTCACTCCTGTAAATCCCGCAAACACATTGTTGTCAACGTACAAAGTCACTTCATACATTCTTCCATTTACGCGTCCGACAAACTTTTCGATACCATTCAGCGATACATAGGCATAATCACACTCAAACACAATTCGATATCCCTTTTGTGTTAGTCTTCGAATTGACATCAAGTTGCATTTCAAATCATTCACGAATAGAACGTCCTCCATTGTTTTTACCGATGTGTCACCATGGTGAAATGTTTTAACGAGAATGTCACCACGTTGCTTTGCAACAATGCTTTGATTTTTCTTGGCAACCGAAATGCTTATTTCGTCAATTGGTTCCAATTTATCGAAGAACATCTTCTGATTCACCATATGCTGAGTCGCTCCAGAATCTAAGACAAATTTTATTTCCGCGTAATTACCGCTATTCTGCTGCAATTGAGCGTTAAATGCCTTCGATTCTGCCGAATTCTCTTTGGTACCATCTTCAGCAATTGCATACATCGATGAACCGCTTGCTCTGTTTGCGCTTTCTCTATTTGACCTCTCTTTTTTGTTTTTATTGCGAAAATATTGAGCCTTATTGTGTCCAGATTCTTTACACATATGACATATAACTGTCTTTCTCCCAGCAAACATTGCTCCAGGCTCAATTGATTTACTCGAACCATTTTCACCAGTCCGCTTGTTGTACTCATCCATTAATCGCGTTTTAACAAATTCTACAGTTAACTTTGATTGATCCATTGTTTCCAATGCTGTCACTAGGTTATCATAACCTCATGGCATAGTAATCAACAAATGTACAACCACATCAAGCTCTTCCATTGTAGCTCCCGTTGACTTTAACCCTCGAATTCTCTTATCAAATTGCAAAAGTAAACTTATCATATCATCCGACTCATTGTATTTCATTGTCAGCAATTGTTTTCGTAATAAAACTTGCGACGCCACACTTTTCCTTTCGAAAATCGTGCATAATGTGTCGAACATGTCCTTTGCCCGAGCTTTTTCGCGAATATACTCAAGTTGGATATCATGAACTGACTGTACTAATATCGAAACACATTTCTTTTCATTCAACTTAATCGTAGGATGTTTTGTCACATCTTTTTCCGCTGTAAGAATGACCACCAACGATTCCTCGATGATTCTTCTCAACTCCATTTCATCAAGCAAAATTCCCACACGATATTTCCATTTGCTAAAATTCGTGCCATCGAGTTGTTGAATTTTTAGAATGTTATTTACAGTAACGTTCGCCATCTTTGTCTGTTGCCTTCACCACAATTGACTTCCAACCTCAATTGTATAACTTTATCCTGCACGCAGTGGGCCCATAACCTCAGAGAATATGCAAGAAATTGCAGTAATTTATTCAATCAAATAATTGAAATACAAAGGATGAATCAACAAAAAAGACAGCCACTACTGAGCTCTTGAGCTGTTTCTCTCAAACTGACTCTCACTATTTCTTGATCACCAAGGTTACCTCGGTCGCCTTCATTTGTCAATTGTTATTGTTTTTTAACATACTTTATTCTATTTTATTGTTTATATTAACGTTATGTCTAACTCCATTTGGGGGTCTGATGTCGGTGTGGCACTTTGCCGAATTTTGCTGTTGTTACTTACTTTAGATAGTTAACTCTTTCGGAACTTGGAACGGAGTCGTGCTCAGGGTTTACCGGGCGGTTGACCTTTCTTTCTGCCAATAGAACCTGGATTTGAACCGCCTTTTTCTTTTCTTCTTTCACGGTTTTTGCTGGCGATGTGCCGTCCGGTTCCAATATAATTCGGAACCACTCGACCTTTTGCAGGCACACTTGCTGTTTTCCCATTTCATTATCGCTAATTCGGTTATTAAACTGTTTATAGTACGAAAACAAAAATTTAATTCAGTTGTTTCTTGGATTGGTAACCAAGGTTACCAGACAAGTAAACAAATTTTTTCATTTGTCTGAATTTGGTAACTAACTAAATTCAGACAAAAGATGGACACTAAATAAACACAAAAATATCACTACAAACACTTTTGAAAACTGAGGTGTGAGTGTGATGAGAATAATAGTCGATGTTACAAGAACACTGATCGTTTATTATATTATTACAAAGTGTGCTAGAAACGTCAAAGACTAAAAACTAAGAACTAAAAACCCTGCGTAGCATGACGCTTGCGTTAGGGCATCTATACAGAGGGTTCCAAGTATCAATGTGCAATTTCATTCTTTAACAAACACTTTTCCGTAGTTGCTACTCAAATTTGGATAAATGACGATTGTTACCGCTGCCATTGGTAACGACAGAAAGGTCTTTTATTGTTAGCGACTTTTGTCAATTGTTCAAAGTGCAACCAGGGAATATTGTTGATAGTAACAATTTTGAGTTGTTCGTCCTTCTTCTGTCTGAATTTAGTTATAATAGTTACCATAATCGAAAGAGAAGAGTTGTTAACGCTAATCCCAAATCTTTATCCCAACGAGCCACCCACACTCCTGCAAAGTCTTCCAGATCCAAAACTCAGGAACTCGGTCACCCCCAAGGAGGTGATGTCGAAATTGTCTAACTACGATTCACCCCACCAGTTATGATTCATTGTTCAAATTTATGTATATCGAATTGTATTAAAGTATTTTAAACCAAGTACACTAAGAATTAGAAGAGACTCCTTATAGAGAAGAAACTTTTAAAATGGTTTGGGAAAAACCAGCGCTAATGATTAGCCGTCTCAGATCTCAATTTCGGTTAATATTTTTTGACAGCTCATTGACAATCTTGGCAACTGATCTTTGTGTAATTTCGTTTTGTTTGGTGTCCAATCCTATAATGCTCTTTGGCGAATTACTGAGAGAGGTTATTTCAATTTGCCAAAATATGCGGAAAGTGGGAAGGTCCTAATTATGTGATGTGAATTTATAAGTTTAACAGAATTGAAAAAAAGCAGCTAAAAAAGATGTTTAAGTGTTATTATTATCTTATCAAAGAAAATATATAAAATTTTGATATTTGTTAGGAATAGCAATGTCTAATTAACAATTCACACACTTTTGTCGATGCATATTCTTCAGACAACAAAAGTATGTTTTACTTTTGATTAATAAACATATTGCCTTCATTGCTGTTGAAACCTGAATATGTACAAAATATCATTTGATTTCAAAACTGATCTTGAACAATTATTTGGTAACTTCTTACAATTTCGTCATTGAAAAGATAAAAACAACAAAAGAAATAAGTATTTACACTTCGTTAGCTGTTTGTTTCACTTTTTAGCCTTCAATGCAGACACAAATCTAATATTTTTGTTTATATTCAAAAAGTAATTATAATTTTGTCCAGATTGATGTTTTCAATGAACTCAGAAGTCTTGATTTATCTAGTAATAGAGGTCCTTATGATATTCCTCCTACAGTATTGAATGAATTGTGGATTCTCATTAACAAAGCCTTTATCAATGAAATTTAAAATGTTTTCAAAATCTACTTTATTTCCTAACGTACGTAAAAAATCGTTTGTTATACCTACCTTAAAGGATGGAGGTAGTTTACTTGTTGTTTTCCAAAATTGTCCAAAAAAATCATTTCCAAAATAATTATGCCTTAGTTCCAAAATATTATAAATGAGAGTCAACATGAATTTTGCAAATGTAAACCTTCTGCGACCAACCTTCTTATTTATAACCTCTCGACAGTTGGTGCTCTTGAAAATCATTTACAGGTTGATGTTGTTTATACAGACATTTAAAAGGCATTTGATAGAATCTGCCATGATTTATTGTTTGCTACACTAAATGGGCTGGATTTGTCAAGTAATTTTTCCACAGTAAATAATCATAACGATTGCAATGTAAAGTGATTAGTTTTTATAAAAAATTAATCAACACCATATTCGCAAGTTATACTTTAGATAAAAGATTTTAATGTAATGTGTTTGAAATTTAAAAATGAGTAATAGATTGGGCGGTAGTTTTTCTAGAAAAGTTGGTTCGGTTCAAGCTACAATGAATTTGGGTAAATGTAAAAAAAAACTGGAGCATATCTTGGTGCTTTTGCCCACACATTAAAGTAGCTTTTTACACAAATACTGCTGTAGGATCTTTCCATAATCGGTATCGCGGATTATATGTACAGCAATTAAGCAGAACGAAATACTCTCACATTAGCTGTCAAAATTGCCAGAGTTGTCAACACGTGCTGACTCCTTAGGAACTCGTTAGGAATATTTAAACAATTACAATAATGGCAACTTGATGCCATTATTGTGGAGATGTCGATTACTAGTCCTGAAAGTCACGGAAATCAAATTAGTTGCAGATCTATCGTCGACATACAAAAACTGTCTGTGATTCTGACAGATAATTAACATGTGAAAAGAAATTGTTTTTGTTAACTTTGTTAACTTTATATTTCCATTAGAATAGATTGCTGCTAAGAGAAGTTCCAACTATTATAATTTAGTTTGAATATGTGATACGGACGACGTGAGGGATGAAATTGAAAACAGGATAACTAGATGTATATACACATAAATAAAATTTTAATTAATTGGTAATTACAAAACTAAACGAACATTTGGGAGTGGGTGTTGGACTGAGTGACATTTTACGAACTTTCAAGTTTCAATAGCAATGAAGTAATTTTGTGTATCAAATAAAAGAAAATAATATTTATGTTGCTAAGATTACGATTCCTTGTGACATATGCCAGACGTTAAAATATAAACAAAACATCCAATGTCCAATTGAACCTTATTCGAAATATGTAATTTAGAAAAAAGTTGTCTTCTTTCAAGTAAATTTGATTTGTTTCTTCCATTTCTTCTTTTATTGATGATCCTTGGTCCTGGATTTGCATTTGAGGACTTTTATGACCTTACTTATTACAAGTGTATCACCCTTACTTACTTTGTTTCTTGTGGTTGGTATTGTTGACTGAGAATACTGTTGAGTCACTTTCAGGTTGTTTAACATCTTGTGATAGTTTTGATTTCACAGAAATTGAAGTTATCTTCATGCCGGAGCTTTCAATAGCAATAATCATTGGTTGATAGGACTCTGGTAGACCGGAGAGTAGCAATGTAACTAGCCATTCATCGTCAACTGCGAAACCAATGTTTCTGAGCTTGTGAGCAGTACACATAATTTTGCTCGCATATTTCTCTACGTTTTGACATACAGTAAGTGAAGTATTATAGAGATCACGCAGCAGCCCATCACAGCGTGTCAACAAAGAGTCATCAAATACTTATGAAAACGTATCCCATACTTCTTTTGCAGTACTACTCTCTTGCATGTGCACGTAATTTATTTAGTCAACTAGTAAATTTATCTTAGTTTTTGCCTTTGTGTCGCGTTTTGTGTCCACAATGACACATGTGGTGGGGTCTATGCAGTTCCACAACTCCTCTTGCTGTAGGTATGTTATTAGGGCAAATCGCCATGTTACGTAATTATCTCGGCCGGTTAACTTTTCAATTAATGCCAATTGATTGTTTGCTGACAATTTAAGAACCCTTATTCCAGATGTTACGATAAAACACTTTTCAATTGTCGTATTGACGTTTTAGGTTAACTTCATTACTTTTCTCAGTAAGTAAGCCATTCTGGGCTTCCCTGGGCTTTTCTGGCTCCATAACCTGTTAATTTTTCTTAAAAGAATTTATTATTTCAGAAGAAAAACTTATATTTAAGAATTTTGTGTTAAAATTACAACTTAACTGTCTACAGGCACACAATTCAAATTACAATTTTAACAGTTTATGTGTAGTTTCAGTACACTTCTACAGGTCATCACAACAGTTACAATTGGATTCCCAAGAGGAAATGAAACATTATTTGTTTTAAGATGTATTATAATTTTTCATTCTTTATAATAGCCTAAGCTACATTGTGCTGTTAATTGAGAAGAATGCTTCAGGTAAACTACTTTTGGTTAACAAGACAGCATTAAATTAACTGAGGAATGCATATTATCGGATTTTGTAAGCTGGGTCAGCTCGTTGATTAATATTTATGTGATCCCATTTTCCGCACATTTTGGCAGACTGAAATATCCTCTTTCTGTAATTCGCCAAAGAGCATTATAGGATCGGACACCAATCAAAACAAAATTACACAAAAATCAGTTGTCAAGATTGTCAGTGAGTTGTCAAAAAATACGAGCCGAAACTGAGACTGAGACGTCTAGCCATTAGCGCTACCAAATAATTCCATTCAATTAGAAATATTAAATAATTACTTTAATAACAAGGAGTTTATTTTCTATGAGAAGGCTCTTCTAATTCTTAGGGCACTTGGTCTAAAATACTTTAATACAATTCAATATACATAAATTTCAACACTGAACCATAAATGGTGGGGTGCGTCGTAGTTACACAATTTCGACATCACCTCCTTGGGGGTGACCGAGTTCCAAGAAGTTTTCTGAGTTTTGGAGCTGGGAGACTTTGCAGGAGTAGGGGTGGCTGGTTGGGACAAAGATTTGGGATTAGCGTTAGGAGTAGGGGTAACATCAGAGTTTACCGATAGTATCCCTAGTTTAGACGACAAAGCTGTGTAAGCACTCTTTCACTCTCTGTATCTCACCTTCTAGTTCCAAAATTTTATTCCTAAGAAAATCGGGTACCTCTGGAAACGTCAGCAGACTTTTGGGGTTTATTGAGGTTTTCACTTAGCTTTTCTTTTTTCCGGACCCTACACATAGTTTATTGGTTTAGTAACTGAGGTTACAAGCCAAATTAACAACTCTTCTCTTTCGATTATGGTAACTATTATAACTAAATTCAGACAAAAGAAGGACGAACAACTCAAAAAAAAATTATAATTTTCAACAATATTCCCTGGTTGCCACCCACTCTTTGAACAATTGACAAAAGTCGCTAACAATAAGAAACTTTTAACTCACTTTTAGTGACCCTATTAAAGTTCCTATTAAAAGACAAGAGCCGAGAAATAAGAAAAGGAAAAGGAGGCCCAAATCCAGGTTCTATTGGCAGAAAGGAAAGCGGTACCACATCCAACGACACAGCTAGTTATTGTAAAGCCTCAGTTTTGATCGGTTACCTTAGAGTACATTAGAGTACCAATTAATTCTCTGTATCGTGTGGGGTCTTTGAATGGTTTTAAATCTCTGTTAAATTTTGAGTGGCAGTCATACAGTGTTTTAATTGGATTGCAATCTACCATTCTGAATTTCTCTGAAATATATTTTTTTTGTTTAAGTATTACTCCTTTCTTACTTTGGTTAATTTCTATTCTAAAGAAAAACCTAGCAATCTTTGATCTTCAATTTCTCAGCTAATTCCCTCTTAATTTCATTACCAGTTTGATTTTCGACAGTTCTTTTGTACTCCTTAAATTTTTCAAAAACTTCTCCCTTTGACTTAAGGAAAAAACCTGGCACCACCTATTATATTCGTCTATTAATGTAAGAAGATATCTTGATCCACCACTGAATCTGACTCGCATTGGTCCGCAGATATCTGAATGAACAATATACAGTAACTGCTTACTTCTTCCTTCTCTATCAGTAAAGGGTTTCCTTGCTTGCTTACCTCGTTGACATTGTCACACCACATGGGTAATTTATCATTATCCAATTTATTACCGTGTACCAGTCGCTTTCTGTACAAATCCTGTACGTCTTTATAATGTAGGTACTCTAGTTGTCTATGCCACAGGACCATTTAGTTTGAATTTCTATGCATTATTCACTTGTAGACATTTGAATTTCGTTGTATATAAACATATTACAATATTTTTCATAAAATCAAGTAGCCCAAAAAGTTTTTTTTATTTGTTTACAACAAAACTCTAATCAGTTCAGACTTTTATTTCATAAGAAACACATCTTTCTGAAGTTGCTCCTACGCTTAAATTCAAAATTAATAGTTAAATATTCCCTCTTTATTAATGAGGTTCTTCCTCATTGAGAATTGTAATTAGCAGAAATACTTATGTACAGTAGTGCTAGAAATGAAACCGATCTTACCAAACTGTTATTTTTAGGGAATAGTTTTGGCTAAATTCATTATTTATATTTACAGGAATTCCCAACTAAACACAGAATAAGGCTCCATAAAATAACACATTGATTTGTTTTCAGAATAAATTATGATTATTTTTTTATTGGAGCAAAGAGGGGGAAATCTACAAGACGTAGTGCCGGACTTTACCGACTAAAAACCCCTCTCCGGGCAATGATCCGAAGATCATGACCTAAGAGTAGTTAACCATAAAGGCTTAGGAAAATATAAGGGAAAACTAAAGAGGTACGTAACAATCGCTACATAGTAAAGAAAAGATGTTCAAAAGAGACGCAGAGGTCTAGACAGCCAAGAGACAAGGTCTCTTGTATCTGTCGGATTCACAGGGTTGGATATCATGCAAGCATGCAATCTCCGGATTAGAGTGTTGAAAGATAGATCTCCGGAGGTTGAGGGCATGCTATTTTCTCTGAGGCTATGAAATATGAAAAAATATGCAAGAAATCCGAAAAAAGGTCAAGAAAAAGTCACAATAAAGGAGAAAACAGCAATACCAAGAAACCGTCTTCAAAAGTTCTATCAAAAAGGCTGAGGACAGGAATGTTCCCATTGGAGTTCCACATATCTGTCTGTGTATAAAGAAGGTACTTTCAATTTATGAAAAGTTTTCCATAGTATGGGCATACGTTTCAACTCAAATAACATCTGAGAATTAAGCATGTTTATAGTAATTATAATATTAGAATTGTGCCGTAGTAGTTTTTGCTTATATTTTAATCTGTAATTTATGACGGAAAATGTGATTCATAAATAATTATATTGTGTATATCTGTATATTTTTCCACTGAATATTTGGATGTTGAAAAAATCGGCAATGTGTCGAAACCATTTTATAACACCAAATTAATATTAAAATATCGACATAAATTAAACAAAGTAGTTTTATTTGTATAGTTATGTTATATTTAAATATTTGGGAATATCATTTATGGTCATCCACTGTAGGTTGAAATACAAGGATGAGATTGATTCGAAACAGTTCTACCATCAAAAATATTATAACAAATTGAAAAATCATCACGATATTCCTTTGCTCTGTCAATTTGCTGAGACAGTGGATTAAAACGAATTATAAGAAAAGATATAACTGAACCACAATTGGGTGTTATATTAATACAATGTAAGAATCAAATCAAATATGCTTGAGAGAAGACAACTTTTTTATAAATTACATACTTCTGACATATGCCATAAAGAAACGTAATTTGACATGTTATTTTCTTTTTTGACAAACAATTCGTTGCTATTGATACTTGTTTGCAAAATGTCACTCAATCACACACTCACTCGTTTTATTTTTTAATTACAAATTAATTAAAATTTTATTTGTTTTCAATTCTATTCCTCACGTTATAGTAGTTGAAACTTCTCTTAGCAGCAATCTATTCTAATGGAATTATAAAATTAACAAAGTTAACACAAACAATTTCGTTTCACATATTAATTACCTGTCGAAAATAAATGTCGACGAGAGATCTGCAACTGATTTGATTTCAGTGACTTGCAGGGCTCGTAATCTAAACCTTCAGACGGTAAGTTGCTATTTTTGTAGCTGTTTAAATATTTCACCTTTTTAAATCAACAGTAAATTCACGTAGTTGATTCTTTCAGCTTGAATAAGTGAGCGACAGATTTCAACCATGCACTGAATTTTTCTCCTTCACCTTTAATTATCACCCTCAAACAACACTAATATACCAATCTTTCCATATTTGATAATTTTATGTCGTAAATTATTTAGATTCTTCATGTCTGGATGACAAGTTCAAATAATGTTAACACAATTTATAAACCAAATCATGAAATAGTGATTTCTATTTCACAATTTTCTGGGGAAATAGAGATTTGAAATCTTTGTTGGGTTGAAATTTATAATTAATAGATTTATCTGCTGCAGTTTTGTTAAAACTTTCATCTACTTTAGTGCATATATATTTTTAGTGTTTCCATATTTTCTTGGGAGTAGGCATGTAGTATTTTCGTTCTGCTTATTCGGTTATCATATAATCCCGATACCGATCATGGAAAGAAGTAATTATATACAATCAAACATCGCGGAGCCTTGTATCCTATTAAGCAGTATTCTTCTAAAATATCTGTAATAAGGTATATCATAATTGAAATGAAAGTTTATGCTCTTATAGACATTCAAGAAGTGAGACACAATTTACTTGCTTTACCTGTATGCTCCATACTTGCTTCAAAAATATGTTAAAATCGTGGTAGTAACTCTCCATATGCGTTGGGATGTAGATGGAGTTCTTAGATACTTTATTTAAATTTGCATTCTGTAAAAAGAAATAATTTTTGAGGGTATTGCAAAAATTATCTTCAAAAATTGATTGAATAAATCATATTGTAGAAGAGAATGAAAAACACAGTGACTAAAGATTTTTTTGAAAGAAGGAAAATAACGGAGCGATTTTTAATTAGGGATGTCTCAATTTGATTATACGGCGTTGTAGTGCGTTGATTCAGTCAACCAAAGGGGCGGTATATATAACACGATATTTTACACTAAATACTCTCTGTACTCTGTAATATTGTATAACTTTGGTTAACTTTCGATATATATACAAATCGGGATTTTTTTTTACAGTTTCTAAGACATTTTGGTGTTTTGTTAATATATCTCATCTCCTAACTTTATTTAAGTGAACTTTAAATATAATTGGTAATATTTTGATACAGCAAAATAAAAGCCCACGGGAAATTTTCATGTGGCTTGATTTCCGAGTATTTCATGATTAATTAACACTATTTGAAATCAGAGCTCTGAAATAGATATATTTCGTTATTAATGTAATTGTTACAATATTCCGCCTTGATTAACTGCAATAAATTCTGTATCTAAGGGAATCCAAATTTAAAAAAACAATAGAACACTTGTTGTAACCTAGCATCTGTAATTTACAACTGTTCCCAAAACTTAATTTAAAATATTAACAATTTCAACATTCAAGAGATGCTGTGAAACTTTAGAACAGTAGGTGTCTCACCATTCAAAAAATCAACAACAACATACGCGCCATTAATTTATTTCAGATGTAATTCATAAGGAATAACACATAATTTCTAAGGAAAGTCAAATTTGATGATTAACATCAGTGGATCAAATTTAAATGGAAAATGTGTGTGGTTTAAATTAACGGTTAAGACTTGAATAATACTATTTGGAGTAAATAATTAAATTATTTATTAACAATTTCTTAAAACGAGAGAATAAGTTTTTGAGAACTCTGGTTCTGTACGTGTGTTTTGACAACTAACTGTCAACTGATGTTGGAGATTTTGCTTGTTGGACGATTTTATATTGGCCTTACCAAGTACACAAAGTTGTTCTTCTAAATTGTCGAGATATTCTGAACACAGGATCCTATAATAATAATCGAGGAGCTATTTTCCTGTCACAGTTAACTGTGTAGCATTCTGCTGATATAATTTAATTTACAATGCGAAAAAATATCTTATTCTTGAAAATAAAGCTTACGCTATAACAGAGTCAAGAATTGAGACGCAATTTACTTGGAAAATCATTTATTTAGAATACCGATCAGACATGTAGTAGATGTTAAGATTCTGCATATAGCATATAGATAAACCAAGTAAATTGTGTGTCACCTCTTGAATGTTTATCTTTCTTTTCAGTTATGTTATACCTTATTGCACGGTAAAGTAGTTTTTTTAGAAAAATACTACTTAAAATGATCCCAGGTTCCTATAATCGCGATTATAAGATTAGCAACTAATTAGAATGAAAATACATGCCCAAGTAGTCTAATTTGTCAGCAAGTTGTCAAAACGTGCGTAGCGGTTACGAGCTCTCAAGAAAACGTGGAGACACTTAAAATATATATGCACTAAAGTAGATGAAAATTTCATCAAAATTACAAATGAGCCATTAATTATAAATTTCAACTCAACAAAGATTGCAAATTTTTACACAGAAAATTGTGATTTGATTTTGTTTATAAATTGTGTTGTCATTATTTGAACTTGTCATCTAGACATGAGGAATCTAAATAAATTTTGACACAAAATTAGCAAAATTAGAAAGATTGGTATCTTAGTGTTGTTTGAGGGTGATAATCCAACCAAACGTGAAAGAGAGAAATTCAGTACCTAGTTGAAATTTGCCGCTCACTAATTCTTGCTTAAAGAATCAACTACGTGAATTATTTTTTGATATAAAAAGGTGACATATTTAAACAGTTACAATAATAGGAACCTACTGTCCGAAGGTTCCGATTACGAGTCACTGAAATCAAATCAGTTGTAGATGTCTCGACGACATTTATTTTCTATCAAAGGAATACTGTCTGTGAATCTGACAGATAATTAACATGTGAATAGAAATTGTTTTCATTAACTTTATACTCAAATGCAGAAATATATTTTGCTACTAAGAGACGTGGGGGATGAAATTGAAAACAAGTAACTTGCCTGATGTATACACACATAAATAAAATTTTAATTAATTAGTACTTACAAAATTAAACGAACATTTTGGAGTGAGTGTTGTATTGAGTGATATTTTGCAATCTTTCATGTTTCAGTAGCAACGAAGGAAGATTGTTAGTCAAATAAGAGAAAATAACATTTATGTTGCTAAGATTACGTCACCTTATGATGTCAGCCTGTCCAATTATAGGCAAGAGTTATGGTTAATTCAATTAAACCTAATTCGAAATATGTGGTTTGGAATCACGTTGTTTTCTTTCAAGTAAATTTGATTTGATCTTATATTGTATTAATATTACATCAAATTGTGGTTCAGTTATATTTTTTGTTATAATTCTATTCGTTTGAATCCACAGTGTCAACAAATTGACAGAGCAAAGAAATGTCGAGATGAGTTATAATAACTTTAATGGTAGAACTGTTCCGAATCAATTTCATCCTTATATTTCAAATTACACTAAATGACCATAAATGTGGTTCCCAAATATTTAAATATAATATAACTTTCCAAATGAAACTACTTTGTTTAAGTTTTGTGGTTAATTTAATTAATTTTAACCTCCAATTAGTTAGTGGAAAGAAGTACTTAAAAGATATATGCGACATAATTTTTTAGGAAACACATTTACTGATTACAGTACAGATTAAATTTTAAGGAAGAATTACTTCGGCACTATTCTAAAATTATAATTAGAATAAACAAGCTTAATTCTCAGATGTAGGATGAGTTATAAGGTAGGTCCATACTATCGAAACATGGGACTCGAGATGGCGATCTGTGGTACAAGAATTGAACTTCTATCCAAAGAAAATTTCGACACGAGGTGGATTCAGGTAGAGGCGTTACTTACCAAAATCGATACCTGGAATTTCGTTAATGAAGTATCAAAGTCAGTTAGATGTCAGGGTGACAAAAAAAGTGAATCAGCGCTTAAAACGTGGATGTAAATAAGATAAAAAGGTAAATGCGGACATAATCCTATGCATAAGCCCATCGGACCTCAAGAGTATCAAAGGATGCGAGATTTCCAAAGATGTATGGCACTTTTGAAACAATTATTTTATATATTTTATATATTTTATATTATTTGATTAAGTATAAATAAAATTGGATAACGATAAATTACCCACGTGGTGTGGCATATATCAATGAGGTAAATATGCAAGGACACCCTTTACTGCCAGAGAATTAAAAAGTAAGCAGTTACTGAATATTGTTCATTCAGACATCTGCGGACCAAAGCGAGTTAGAACCAGAGGTGGATCAAGATATCTTCGAACATTTATAGACGATAATAGTGGATGGTGCAAGGTGTATTTTCTCATGTCAAAAGGAGAATTTCTTGAAAAATTTAAGGAGTACAAAAGAACTGCTGAAAAACGAACTGGTAATGAAAGTAAGAGAAAATTAGCTGAGAAATTGAAGATCAAAGAATGCTAGTTTTTTTTTGGAATAGAAATTAACCAAAGTAAGAAAAGAGTAACACTTAAACAAAAAAAATATATTTTAGAAAGTTAACAGAGATTTAAAAATGTTCAAAGACTCCACACGATACAGAGAATTAATTGGTACTCTAATATACTCTAATCCAGCCGATCAAAACTGGGGCTTTACAATAATTAGCTGTGTCTTTCTGACAATCGAACCTGGATTTGAGCCGCCTTTTCATTTTCTTATTTCACGGTTTTTGTCTCTTAATAGGAACTTCTTCTGAAATGAAACTGGCGATGTGCCGTGTGGCCCCAATAGGACTCTGAAGCACTCAAACTTCTTGCAGGCACGCTTGCTGTTTACTCATTTCATGACCGCTAATTCAGTTATTAAACTGTTTATAGTACGAAAACCTAAACTTAATTCAGTTGTTTCTTGGATTGGTAACCAAGGTTACCAACCAGGTAAACAAATTTTTTTATTTGTCTGAATTTAGTAACTAACTAAATTCAGACCAATTCAGTTACCATATTCGAAAGAGGAGAGTTGTTAATTTGGCTGGTAACTTCGGTTACTAAATCAATAAACTATGTGTGTGAACTATGTGTAGTGTCCGGAAAAGAGACAAGCTAAGTGAAAATCTCAATAAAAACCAAATGTCTGCCTACGTTTCCAGAGGTACCCGATTTCCTTAGTGTTCAAATTTATGTATATTGAATTGTATTAAAGCATTGCATATTCTTCAGACAACAGAAGTATGTTTTACTTTTGATTAATAAACATATCGCCTTCATTGCTGTTGGAACCTGAATATGTACAAAATGTAATTTGATTTCAAAACTGAATTTGAACAATTATTTGGTAACTTACAATTTCGTCGTTGAAAAGACGAAAACTACAAAAGAAATAAGTATTTAGTCTTTACACGTGAGCTGTTTGTTTCGTTTTTTAGCTTTCAATGCAAACACAAATTTAAGCAATATCGTTTTGTCATGAAAATATTTTGGTTTATATTCAAAAAATAATAATAATTTTTTCCAGATTGATGTTTTTAATGAACTCAGAAGTCAGATTTATCTAGTAATAGAGGTCCTTATGATATTCCTTCTACAGCATTGAATGAATTGTGGATTATCATTAACAAAGCCTCTAAAAATGGAATTTAACTTGTTTTTAAAATGTGCTTTATTTCCTAATGTACAGAAAAAATCATTTATTACACCTACCTTAAAGAATGGAGATAGTTTACTTGTAACAAATTTAGGCCTGTATGAAAAATGTTTTGTATTCCATAATTGTCCAAAAAAATTCATTTTCAAAATAGTTCCAAAATATTATAAATGAGAGTCAACATGGATTTTGCAAATGTAAATCTTCTGCGACCAACCTTCTTATTTATAACAATTCGACAGTTGTTGCTCTTGAAAATCATTTACAGGTTGATGTTGTTTATACAGACTTTTAGAAGGCATCTGATAGAATCTGCCATGATTTATTGTTTGCTGAACTAACTGGGCTGGAGTTGTCAAGTAAGTTTTCCACTGTAGATAATCATAACGATTGTAATGTAAAGTGATTAGTTTTTTAAAAAAAATAAATCAACATTATTTTCGAAAGTTACACTTTACATAAAAGATTTTAATGTAATATGTTTGAAATTTAGAAATGTGTAACAGATTAGGCGGTAGTTTATCTAGAAAAGTTGGTTTGGCTCAAACTAAAATAAATTTGCGTAAATGTAAAAGAAAAACTGGTGAATATTCTGGTGCACTGATTGCAGAACAATTTTTAGATGGGATGGACAGTAATTTAGCATATAAATTCCAGCTTAAAGTATGCGTTATTGTTGAAGAAGAAATAATGTGTAGAAATAGTTAATCTTTCCATTTCTCTGTTAACATCAACTATTATTGACTAGTAATTAATAAGTCAACTTAGTTGTCACGCCCTTCCATATTCTGTCATTGTCAAAACTTTTCGGGTTATTCATCAAACTCTCTAATACCCTCAAAAATTATTTCTTATTACAAATTGCAAATTTAAATAAAGCATCCTAAGAACTCCATTTACAACTCAACGCATATGGAGAGTTACTACCACGATTTTAATATATTTTTAAAGCAAGTATGGAACATATAAGTAAAACAAGTAATCGTGTCTGACTTCTTGAATGTCTATAATTTCGTAAGCGTTCCTTTTAATTATGTTGCCCTTGTTGCACTATAAAGTAGATTTTTAGAAAAATAATGGTTAATAGGATTCCAGGTTCTGCGATGCTTTGTCGTATAAAATAACCTCTTTTTATAATCGGTATCGCGATTATAAGATCAGCAATTAACCAGAACGGAAATACTTCAACATTAGTTGACTAAGTTGTCAGAAAGTTGTCAAAACGTGCGTACTCGATAGCAACTCTCAAGAAAACGTGGAGACACTAAAAATATATATGTAATAAATCAACAAAAGAATGCTATTACTTATAAATTTCTACTGTAAAAAGATTGCAAATCTTTACGCAGAAAATTGTAGAATAGAAATCAATATTTCATGATTTGGTTTAAAAGTTGTGTTGACATTATTTGAACTTGTCATCCAGACATGAGGAATCTAAATAATTTTCGTCATAAAATTAGCAAATATGGAAACATTGGTATCTTAGTGTTGTGGGAGAGTGATAACCCAACCAAAAGTGAAAGAGAAAAATTCAGTGCATAGTTGAAAATTGTCGCTCACTAATTCAAGCTGAAAGAATCAACCACGTTAATTTACTGTTGATTTAAAAAAGTGAAATATTTAAACAATTACAATAATGGCAACTTTTTGTTTGAGGATTTCGATTACGAGTGCTGAAAAATCACGGAAATCACGAACTTTCAAGTTTCAGTAGCAACGAAGGAATTTTGTTTATCAAATAAAAGAAAATAACATTTATGTTGCTAAGATTACGTTTCCTTGTGACATGTGCCACACGTTACAATATAAACAAAACGTCCAATGACCAATTAAACCATATTCGAAATATGTAATTTAGAAAAAAGTTGTCATCTTTCAAGTAATTTTGATTTGTTTCTTTCATTGTATTAAAATTACATCAAATTGTGGTTATATTTTTATTATATTTCTATTTGTTTTAATTGACAGTGTCATCAAATTGACAGAGAAAAGAAATATCGAGATGATTTTTCGATTTGTTATAATAACTTTAATGACAGTGATTCATTTATTTAATGACCACGTTACAAATTACATCTGTGTGTGAAATGATATGGACAAATTGCACGTGTTGATTACCAGGAAACTTTTGCACAAACAATCAGTTCAATACGATCGTTACTATCTTTGGCTGTACAAAATAATCACAAAATCAAGTAACTAGACGTAAAAACAGCATTTTTATATGGAGAACTTGAAGACACCTATTTATGACATAACAAGAAGGGTTGGATCATGACGAACACATGGTATGTAAATTGAACAAGTCACCATATGGGTTAAAACAATTCCCTTGCTGCTGGCATGCCAAATTCGACTCTACACCGAAAAGAGTTTTAGTATTTATATGGAACAAATTTTAAACAGAATTGAAATGACTAATGCTGATCCTAATACTGTTCCAGTCGACCCTAACATAAAGCTACAGTAGGAAGATACTACCTCACTTCTGCTCTTCATAATAACACAGCTCGTTCCGTCAAATATTATTTGGCTACCATCGCAAATAATCTGACTTAGAGACAATAGATTTGTTGCCAATTTAGGAACACATAATACTTTTGTAAAAAGCACGCACCTTTTTGTTTTGACCTTCATCGTCATAATGGTCCAACCTCACTTGTTCTGAGCATTGCACAGATTATACTTTGTTGTTTGCGACTCTGATTTTATGTATGACAGGAGCCGTCATATTTTCAAGCATGTTCTTACGTCTTGTCATGTGTGACGATGCATCGGAAGCCACTTACCATGGGTCATTCTGGCTGGATGTTGCCTCAAACGCAGCAGCATATGATGAACTACTTGCTTTTTGTTGAACATTCTTGGTTCTGGATTTGCATTTGAGGACTTTTATGACCTTTCTTGTTACAAGTGTAGCACCTTGGACCCTTACTTTGTTTCTGTGGTTGTTTTTAATATTCTTGATGACTGACAATACTGTTGAGTCACTTTCAGGTTGTTTAACATCTTGTGATAGTTTTGATTTCACAGAAACAGAAGGTATCTTCATGCCGGAGCTTTCAATAGCAATAATCATTGGTTGATAGGATTCTGGTAGACCGGAGAGTAGCACTGTAAATAGCCATTCATCGTCAACTTCGAAACCAATGTTTCTGAGCTTGTGAGCGGTACACATAATTTTACTCATATATTTCTCTACGTTTTAACATGCAGTATGTGAAGTATTACAGAGATCATGCAGCAGCCCATCACAGCGTGTCAACCAAGATTTATCCCATACTTATTTTGCAGTACTACTCTCTTGTATGTGCACGTAATTTATTGAGTCAACTAGTAAATTTATCTTAGTTTTTGCCTTTGTGTCTCGTTTTGTGTCCACAATGACACATGTGGGGGGTTTTATGCAGTCCACAACTTTTCTTGCTGTAGATGTGTTTCTATAGCAAATAACCAGGTTACGTAATTATCTCGGCCGGTTAACTTTTCAATTAATGCCAATTGATTGTTTGCTGACAATTTAAGAACCCTTATTCCAAATGTTACGAGAAATCACCTTTCAATTGTCGTATTGACGTTTTAGGTTAACTTTATTACTTTTCTCAGTAAATAAGTCTTTCTGGGCTTAAAAGAATTTATTATTTCTCAAGAAAAATTTATATTTAAGAATTTAGTGTTAAAATTACAACTTAACTGTCCACAGGCGCACAATTCAAATTACAATTTTAACAGTTTATGTGTAGTTTCAGTGCACTCCTACCTGGTCATCGCATCAGTTACAATTGGCATCCCAAGAGGAGATGAAACATTATTTGTTTTAAGTTGTGTCAAAATTGTTCATTCTTTATAGTAGTGTAAGCTACATTGCGCTGTAAATTAGATTTTTTTTAGAAGAATCCTTCAAGTAAACTAATTAGGGTTAACAAGACAGCATTAAGTTAACTAAGGAAAGCATATTATCAAATTTAGTACGCTGGGTCAGCTCCTGGAGTAATATTTATACGAGACACATTCTCCACATTTTGGCAGATTGAAATAACCTCTTTCCGTAATTCGCCAAAGAGCATTATAGGATCGGATACCGAACAAAATAAAATTACACAAAGATCAGTTGTCAAGATTGTCAAGGAGTTGTCAAAGAATACGAACCGTTTCCATATCAGTCTTCACAATATTGCCAAACTAATTTAAGTGTTTCTTTTCTATGAAAACTTTTTTCTAAATGTCAGTGTATTGACCTTTTTGCTTTAATTCAATTCAAAATACATAAATATGAACACTGAACAATTTCTAACATTATCTCAGTCATCTAAATCTTATCAATATTAAAATTTGCCCTAATATATATTATTCTTTTCCTTGAAAAATATTACATTTTACCAGTGTGCGTTTATATTCGGATTCAAACTCAGATAAATAAACTATATGAAGTGAAAATCTCAATAAAACCCAAAAGTCTGCCGGCGCTTCAAGAGGCCTTAAGATTAAAATATCGGAACTAGAGGGTGAACTACAACGAATGAAAGTAAGTAATGCAGTAAGCTGTCTGCTAAACTACAGACACCTTCGGTAAATCCTGGAAATACTCCTACTTTTAACACCAATCCTTTCTCCCAACTAGCCACCCCACACCTCCGAAACGCAAAAGTTTTCCACGAAGTGGGTCACGCCTATAAAAGTGATGTCGAAATCGTTTGATGATGACGCACCCCTGTGCTCACCGAAAAGACATGAAAGTACTGGAAGTCTTTATATCCATTATGGTCAAAAGCCAAAAGTGAATAATTGGAACAGTTTACCAGCATCTGGTTCTGATTTTTATTCCAATCATTGTGCATCAGTGGATCTATTTTTAGTAACTGGAGATTGAAACCTGCCCCGAGTGAATTGGACTAATGATGAGTTTAGTGTTTTCATGAGTTCTGAGGTTTACTCATTAAACTATCACTTGTCATTAGTTGATTGGGATTTACTTTTAAGCAATATGGATGTTAATGATTGGGAGCACAAATCTTATGAAATTTTATACAATATGTTCCAACTTGATCTACCTGTAAAAATAATTAAGAACTATGTTTCTTAAGTTGTTCTATAAAGAGCTTATGACATTAACAATTCATTATTCATTTGCAGATATTTGAATTTCGTTGTCATAAGCAAAATTAAATATTTTTCATAAAATCAAGTAGCCCAAAAAGATTTCTTTATTTGGTTACCACAAAACTTTAATCAGTTCATATCGAAACCTACCTCTCTTATACATAATTTGTTTTCAGAATAAATTCAATAAATTAAGATTGAAATCTGAAAGTACGATGTAAAAGGCAAATGCTGGAAAGATTCTAGTGGCCCAAGAATTGGATTTAAATGTACGTATAATTTTCATCTGTATTCAAGATTTTTATAATTAATGATATATTTTATGCTAAAACACACACAATTAAATTATTTAATTTAAATAAAAAACAAATAAGCTATTTCGACGATTCGTTGGACATCAGGAATTGACACATTGACAGACTGATTACTATCATATAAATGAAGATGAAATGTGCTATGACAAAGCCACATATCGGGAAATATGAAAAAAAAATCCAAGAAATCAAAAAAAGTACAAGCAAAAATCCCAATAAAGAAGAAAACAGCATTACCAAAAGTTCTACCAAAAAGGCTGAGGACTGGAATGTTCCCGTTGGAGTTCCACATATCTGTCTGTGTATAAAGCAGGTACTTTCATTTTGAGAATTAAGCATGTTTATCATAATTATAATTTTATAATTGTGGCGAAGAAATTTTTCCTATTGTAATCTGTACTCTATGACGGTAAATGCGTTTCCTAAATAATTATGTTATATATAGCTCTAAATCTTTCTACTGAAAAATTGGTGGTTGAAAAAATCGACAATGTGTCGAAACCATTTTATAACACCAAACTAAATTTTCGACTTAAGTTAAACTAAGTAATTTTATTTGTAAAGTTAAGTTATATTTAATTATTTGTGAATCTCATTTATAGTCTTCCAGTGTAGGTTGAAATATAAGGATGAGATTGATTCGAAACAGTTCTACCATCAACAATATTATAACAAATCGAAAAATCATCACGATATTCCTTTGCTCTGTCAATTTGCTGACACTGTGGATTAAAACGAATAGAATTATAAGAAAAGATATAACTGAACCACAATTTGGTGAAATACAATATAAGAATCAAATCAAGTTTTGCTTGGGAGAAGACAACTTTTTTGCTAAATTACATACTTCTGACATATGTCATAAGGAAACGTAATCTTAGCAACATAAATGTTATTTTATTTTTTGACAAACAATTGGTTGCTATTGAAACTTGAAATAAATGTCGACGAGAGATCTGCAACTGATTTGATTTCAGTGACTTTCAGGGCACGTAATCTAAACCTTCAGACAGTAAGTTGCTATTTTTGTAACTGTTTAAATATTTCACCTTTTTAAATCAACAGTAAATTCACGTAGGTGATTCTCTCAGCTTGAATAACTGAGCGACAGATTTCAACACTGAAATTTTCTTTTTCAACATTGGTTATCACCCTCAAATGATATACTTTCTAAATTTGATAATTTTATATCGCAAATTATTTAGATTCCTCATGTCTGGATGACAAATTCAAATAATATCAACACAACTTATAAACCAAATCATAAAATAGTAATTTCTATTTTACAATTTTCTGCGTAAATATTGATTTGCAATCTTTGTTCGGTTGAAACTTATAATTAATGGCTTTATCATTTGCAGTTCTGCTAAAATTTTCATCTACTTTGGTGCATATATATTTTTGGTGTCTCCATATTTTCTTGACAGTATGCGTGTTTTGGCAACACACTGACAACATCGAGAACTAAAGATGGAGTATTTTCGTTCTGCTTATTCGCGATACTGATCATAGAATGAAGGTATTTTATACTACCAAACATCGCGGACCCTTGTATCCTATTAAGCAGTATTCTTCTAAATTATCTATAATAATAATAATAATAATAATATCATAATTGAAATGAAAGTTTATGCTCTTATAGACATTCAAGAAGTGAGTCACAATTTACTTGCTTTACCTATATGCTCCATACTTGCTTTAAAAATATGTTAAAATCGTGGTAGTAACTCTCCATATGCGTTGGGATGTACATGGAGTTCTTAGGATGCTTTATTTAAATTTGCCATCTGTAAAAAGAAATAATTTTTGAGGGTATTGCAAAAATTATCTTCAAAAATTGATTGAATATATCATATTGTAGAAGAGATTGAAAAACACAGTGACCAAAAGTTTTTTTGAAAGAAGGAAAATAACGGAGCGATTTTTAATTAGGGATGACTCAATTTGATTATACGTCGATGTAGTGCACTGATTCAGTTAACCAAAGGGGCGGTATATATGACACGATATTGTACACTAAATACTCTCTGTACTATGTAATATTGTATAACTTTGATTAACTTTTGATATATATATATACAAATCGGAATTCTTTTTTACAGTTTTTAAGACATCTTGGTGTTTTGATAATATATCATATGCCTAACTTTACTTAAATGAATTTTAATATGATTGGTAATATTTTGATTCAGCAAAATTAAAGCCCACGGGAATTTTTCATGTGACTTGATTTTCGAGAATTTCATGACGAATTAACACTATTTGAAATCAGAGCTCTAAATTAGATATATTTTGTTATTAGTGTAACTGTTCCAATAAGATTGAATAAATGCAACAAATTATGTAGCTAAGGGAAATCAAATTTAAAAAACAATACAACACTTATTGTAAATTAGCAACTGTTATTTACAATTGTTCCTACAACTTAATTTGAAATATTAACAATTTCAACATTCAAAAGAAGCTGTGAAACTTGAGAACACTAGGTATCTCATCATTCAAAAACTCATCAACTACAAACACGCCATCAATTTATTTCAGATGTAATTCATAACATAATTTCTTAAAAGAGTCAAATTTGATGATTAACATCAATGGATTGAATTTAAATGGAAAATGTGTAGGGTTTAACATAATGGTTAAGGCTTGAGTAATACCATAAGGAATAAATAATGAAATTATTTACTAACAATTTCTTAAAACAGGAGAATAAATTTTTGAGAACTCTGGTCCTGTACGTTTGTTTTGAAAACTAACTGACAACTGATATTTCAGTTATTTCATTTTGCTTGTTGGACGATTTTATATTGGCGATACCAAATATAGAAAGATGATATTCTAAATTGTCGAGATATTCTGAACACAGGATTCTATAATAATAATGGAGGAGCTATCCTTCTGTGACAGTTAACAGTGAAACATTCTTTTGATACAATTTAATTTACAATGCGAAAAAACATCTTATTATTGAAAATAAAGCTTACGCTATAACAGAGTCAAGAATTGAGAAACAATTTTCTTAGAAAAGCTTTTATTTGGAATTCCGATCAGACATGTGTCAGATGATGATATTCTTCCAGGTAAATAGAAAGGAAGAAGAACTGCCTTCGTTGTTATTGAACCCAGATTATGTACATAACTATTCTTTGGTAAATTTACCTTCTAAACTTGTTCATTTAATTATTGCGAAGAGCACAAAAAACTTGAGCAACTTTTATTTATCTTCTAAAGGGTTCTTATCCCATCAAATAACATTCGCAAAGTTCAATTTATATTGTGCATCACAATCTTCAAGTTTTGATTCACCACCACGATTTGAACTTTATTTTAAAGCAAGTATGGAGCATGTAGGTAAAGTAAATTGTGTTTCACCTCTTGAATGTTTATAAAGATTTTTTAGAAAAATACTAATTAATAGGATCCCAGGTTCCTGGAATCGCGATTATAAATCAGCAACTAAGGCCAGGGTGTCCAATTTGTCAGCTCTCAAGAAAACGTGGAGACACTTAAAATATATATGCACAAACGTAGATGAAAATTTCAACAAAATTACAAACGATAGAGCTATTAATTATAAATTTCATCTGAACAAAGATTGCAAATCAGCAAATTGTAAAGTAGAAATCACTTATTCATGATTTTGTTAATAAAATGTGCTGACATTATTTGAAGTTGTCATCTAGAGATGAGGAATCTAATTAAATTTTGACATAAAATTAGCAAATTTGGAAAGATTGGTATCTTAGTGTTATTTGAGGGTAATAATCCAACCAAACGTGATAGAAAAATTTCAGTACCTAGTTGAAATTTGCCGCTCACAAATTCTTGCTTAAAGAATCAAGTAGGTGAATTATCTTTTGATTTAAAAAGGTGAAATATTTAAACATTTACAATAATAGCAACCTACTGTCTGAAGGTTTCGATTACGAGTCACTGAAATCAAATCAGTTGCAGATCTCTCGTCAACATTTATTTTGAATCAAAGAAATACTGTCTGTGATTCTGCAGATAATTAACATGTGAATAGAAATTGTTTTTGTTAACATTGTTAACTTTATACTTAAATGCCGATAGATATTTTGTTGCTAAGAGAGGTGAGGGATGTCGTCTTTCAAGTAAATTTGATTTGATCTTACATTGTATTAATATTACATCAAGTTGTGGTTCAGTTATATTTTTTGGTATAATTCTATTCGTTTGAATCCACAGTGTCAACAAATTGACAGAGCTAAGAAATATCGAGATGAGATGAGTTATACTAAATGGTAGAACTGTTCCGAATCAAATTCATCCTTATATTTCAACCCACACTAAATGACCATAAATGTGATTCCCAAATATTTATATATAATATAACTTTCCAAATAAAACTACTTTGTGTACCTTTAAGTTATGTGGTTAATTTAATATAAGTTTGTTTGTTAATAAATGGTTTCGACCCATTGTCAATTTTTTTAACCTTCAGCTATTCAGTGGAGGTACTGAGTTATATGGAACATATTTTTTTAGGAAACACATTTAGTGTTTACAGTACAGATTAAAATTTAAGGAAAAATTACTTCGGCACTAATCTAAAATTATAATTGCTATAAACAAGCTTCATTCTCAGATGATAGATGAGTTGAAACCTAGATCCACACTATGGAAACATTTCCATAAAATGAAAGTACTTGCTATATACAGAGATAGAAATGTGTAACTCAAACGGGAACATTCCAGTCCTCAGTCTTTTTGGTAGAACTTTTGAATACGGTTTCTTGGTAATGATGTCTTCTTCTTTATTGTGATTTTTTTTTGTACTTTTTTCGGATTTCTTGGATTTTTATTCATATTTCATAGCCTCAGAGAAAATATTTGCCGATGTCGTCAGGTTTTGTCGTGGCTCATTTTATCTTCATTTATATGATGTTAATCAGCCTTTCCATGTGAACGTAACTCGTCGTGCCCAACGAATCGTCGAAATACTTTAAAAAAGATATATAAAATTAATATTAAAGATTAATTTTATTATATATACCAATTTTATTTGTTTTTCATTTAAATTATATAATTTAATTGTGTGTTTTAACATAAAATATGTCATTAATTACAAAAATCTTGAAAACAGATGAAAACTATTATTAAATCCAATTCTTAGGCCACTAGAATCTTTACACCATTTGCTTTTTGCATCGTACTTTAAGATTTCAATCTTAATTTATTCTGAAAACAAATTAATTAGGTATTAATGTGTTGTTTTAAGGAGCGTCATATACATGAAAGTTCTTATTCTTTGTTTAGTTGGGATTCCTATAAGTAAATCAATGAATTTAGGCAAAAATATTACCTAAAAATAACAGTTTGATACGATCTGTTTCATTTCTAGCATTACTATACACAAGTATTTCTTCCGATTATCATTTCCAATGAGGCAGGGACTCATTAATAAAAGCGAGAATATTTAACTAATAATTTTGAATTGAAGCGTAGGAGCAACTTCAGAGAAATGTGGTTCGTATGAAATGTTTGAACTGATTAAAGTTTGGAGGTAAACAAGTAAAGAAAACTTTTTGGTCTACAAGATTTTATGAACAAAATTGAATAACGAATAGTTAATTTTATAAGCTCTTTAGAGAACAACTTAGGAAACTTAGTTCTTAATTTTTTTACATGTAGATAAAATAGGAACATATTGTACAAAATTTCATAAGACACAATCAACCAATGATAATTGATAGTTTAAAGTGTAAACCTCAGTACTCATGCAAACACTATACTTACTCATCATTGGTCCAATTCACTCGAGGCAAGTTATGTTAGAATATCTAGACATCGTGTATAACGGTTGTGATGACAACGGAGAATAAAAACAATAGAAGAGCGTAGTTATAGAAACAGAGTTAAGTTGTAAGAGCAGAGTTAGTTGTATACAGCCCACCAATGTTGTAAGATAGTCAATAAGCGTTTTACTGAGTACCTTGCATTATCATTCCACGTCGCCTTGTAAGCAGGCATGTTCTAACTATTAACTTTTGTGTTTTGACCTTAATGGAAACAAATACTTCCAGTGCTTCCGTGTCCTTTCGGTGAGCACAGGGGTGCGTCGTCAGGATTTCGGGAACACCTCCATAGGCAGACAGCTTAATGCATTACTTACTTTCATTCGTTGTAATTCACCCTCTAGTTCCGAGATTTTAATCTTAACGTCTAGTTTTCGGGTACCTCTTGGCTTATCTTTTTCGTGGACTCTACACATGGTTTATTGGTTTAGTAACCGAGGTTACCAGCCAAATTAAAAACTCTTCTCTTTTGTCTGAATATGGCAACTCTTATAACTAAATTCAAACAGAAGTACGAACGTTATGTCTAACTCCATTTGGGGGTCTGATGTCGGTGTGGCGCTTTGCCGAATTTTGCTGTTGTTACTTACTTTAGATAGTTAACTCTTTCGGAACTTGGAACGGAGTCGTGCTCAGGGTTTACCGGGCGGTTGACCTTTCTTTCTGCCAATAGAACCTGGATTTGAACCGCCTTTTCCTTTCCATCTTTCAAGGTTTTTGTCCCTTAGTAGGAACTTCTTGTAGAACGGAACTGGCGATGTGCCGTCCGGTTTCAATAGGATTCGGAACCACTCGACTTTTGCAGGCACACTTGCTGTTTTCCCATTTCATTATCGCTAATTCGGTTATTTAACTGTTTATAGTACGAAAACAAAAATTTAATTCAGTTGTTTCTTGAATTGGTAACCAAGGTTACCAGACAAGTAAACAAATTTTTCATTTGTCTGAATTTGGTAACTAACTAAATTCAGACAAAAAGGGACACTAAATAAAAACAAAAATATCACCACAAACACTTTTGAAAACTGAGGTGTGAGTGTGATGAGATTAAAAGTCGATGTTACAAGAACACTAAACGTTTATTATATTATTACAAAGTGTGCACTCGGCTAGAAACGTCAAAGACTAAAAACTAAGAACTATAAACCCTGCGTAGCATGACGCTTGCGTTAGGGTATCTATACAGAGGGGTTCCAAGTATCAATGTGCAATTTCATTCCTTAACAAACTCTTTTCCGTAGTTGCCACTCAAATTTGGATAAATGACGATTGTTACCGCTGCCATTGGTAACGACAGAAAGGTCTCTTATTGTTAGCGACTTTTGTCAATTGTTCAAAGTGCAACCAGGGAATATTGTTGATAGTAACAATTTTTGTTTGAGTTGTTCGTCTTTCTTCTGTCTGAATTTAGTTATAATAGTTACCATAATCGAAAGAGAAGAGTTGTTAACGCTAATCCCAAATCTTTATCCCAACCAGCCACCCACACTCCTGCAAAGTCTTCCAGATCCAAAACTCAGGAACTCGGTCACCCCCAAGGAGGTGATGTCGAAATTGTCTAACTACGATTCACCCCACCAGTTATGATTCATTGTTCAAATTTATGTATATCGAATTGTATTAAAGTATTTTAAACCAAGTACACTAAGAATTAGAAGAGACTTCTCATAGAGAAGAAACTTTTAAATTGGTTTGGGAAAAACCAGCGCTAATGATTAGCCGTCTCAGATCTCAATTTCGGTTAATATTTTTTGACAGCTCATTGACAATCTTGGCAACTGATCTTTGTGTAATTTCGTTTTGTTTGGTGTTCAATCCTATAATGCTCGTTGGCGAATTACTGAGAGAGGTTATTTCAATTTGCCAAAATATGCGGAAAGTGGGAAGGTCCTAATTATGTGATGTGAATTTATAAGTTTAACAGAATTGAAAAAAAGCAGCTTTAAAAGATGTTTAAGTGTTATTATTATCTTATCAAAGAAAATATATAAAATTTTGATATTTGTTAGGAATAGCAATGTCTAATTAACAATTCACGCACTTTTGTCGATGCATATTCTTCAGACAACAAAAGTTTGTTTTACTTTTGATTAATAAACATATCGCCTTCATTGCTGTTGAAACCTGAATATGTACAAAATATCATTTGATTTCAAAACTGATCTTGAACAATTATTTGGTAACTTCTTACAATTTCGTCATTGAAAAGACAAAAACAACAAAAGAAATAAGTATTTACACTTCGTTAGCTGTTTGTTTCACTTTTTAGCCTTCAATGCAGACACAAATCTAATATTTTTGTTTATATTCAAAACGTAATTATAATTTTGTCCAGATTGATGTTTTCAATGAACTCAGAAGTCTTGATTTATCTAGTAATAGAGGTCCTTATGAAATTCCTTCTACAGTATTGAACGAATTGTGGATTCTCATTAACAAAGCCTCAAATAATGAAATTTAATAGGATTTTAAAATCTACTTTATTTCCTAACGTACGTAAAAAATCATTTGTTATACCTACCTTAAAGGATGGAGATAGTTTACTTGTTGTTTACCAAGAGTCAACATGAATTTTGCAAATGTAAATCTTCTGCGACCAACCTTCTTATTTATAACCTCTCGACAGTTGGTGCTTTTGATAATCATTTACAGGTTGATGCTGTTTATAAAGGCATTTAAAAGGCATTTCATAGAATCTGCCATGATTTATTGTTTGCTAAACTAAATGGGCTGGATTTGACAAGTAATTTTTCCATTGTAAATAATCATAACGATTGTAATGTAAAGTGATTATTACTCATTTTTAAATTTCAAACACATTATATTAAAATCTTTTATCTAAAGTATAACTTGCGAATATGGTGTTGATTAATTTTTTTATAAAAACTAATCACTGGGCGGTAGTTTTTCTAGAAAAGTTGGTTCGGCTCAAGCTAAAATGACTTTGGGTAAATGTAAAAGAAAAGCTGGAGCATATCTTGATGCGTTTGCCCACACATTAAAGTAGCTTTTTACACAAATACTGCTGTAGGATCCCAGGTTCTGCGATGTTTTGTCGTATAAAATAACCTCTTTCCATAATCGGTATCGCGATTATAAGTACAACAATTAAGCAGAACGAAATACTCTCACATTAGCTGTCAAAATTCCCAGAGTTGTCAAAACGTGCGGACTCCTTAGGAACTCATTAGGAATATTTAAACAATTACAATAATGGCAACTTGATGCCATTATTGTGGAGATGTCGATTACTGTTCCTGAAAGTCACGGAAATCAAATTAGTTGCAGAACTATCGTCGACATACAAAAACTGTCTGTGATTCTGATAGATAATTAACATGTGAAAAGAAATTGTTTTTGTTAACTTTGTTAACTTTATATTTCCATTAGAATAGATTGCTGCTAAGAGAAGTTCCAACTATTATAATTTAATTTGAATATGTGATACGGACGAAGTGAGGGAAGAAATTGAAAACAGGATAACTAGATGTATATACACATAAATAAAATTTTAATTAATTAGTAATTACAAAACTAAACGAACATTTGGGAGTGGGTGTTGGACTGAGTGACATTTTACGAACTTTCAAGTTTCAATAGCAACGAAGGAATTTTGTTTATCAAATAAAAGAAAATAACATTTATGTTGCTAAGATTACGATTCCTTGTGACATATGCCAGACCTTAAAATATAAACAAAACATCCAATGTCCAATTGAACCTTATTCGAAATATGTAATTTAGAAAAAAGTTGTCTTCTTTCAAGTAAATTTGATTTGTTTCTTCCATTTCTTCTTTTATTGATGATCCTTGGTCCTGGATTTGCATTTGAGGACTTTTATGACCTTACTTATTACAAGTGTAGCACCCTTACTTACTTTGTTTCTTGTGGTTGGTATTGTTGACTGAGAATACTGTTGAGTCACTTTCAGGTTGTTTAACATCTTGTGATAGTTTTGATTTCACAGAAATTGAAGGTATCTTCATGCCGGAGCTTTCAATAGCAATAATCATTGGTTGATAGGATTCTGGTAGACCGGAGAGTAGCACTGTAAATAGCCATTCATCGTCAACTTCGAAACCAATGTTTCTGAGCTTGGGAGCGGTACACATTATTTTACTCATATATTTCTCTACGTTTTAACATGCAGTATGTGAAGTATTACAGAGATCATGCAGCAGCCCATCACAGCGTGTCAACCAAGATTTATCCCATACTTATTTTGCAGTACTACTCTCTTGTATGTGCACGTAATTTATTGAGTCAACTAGTAAATTTATCTTAGTTTTTACTTCTTTTGCAGTACTACTCTCTTGCATGTGCACGTAATTTATTTAGACAACTAGTAAATTTATCTTAGTTTTTGCCTTTGTGTCTCGTTTTGTGTCCACAATGACACATGTGGTGGGGTCTATGCAGTTCCACAACTCCTCTTGCTGTAGGTATGTTTTTAGAGCAAATCGCCACGTTACGTAATTATCTCGGCCGGTTAACTTTTCAATTAATGCCAATTGATTGTTTGCTGACAATTTAAGAACCCTTATTCCAGATGTTACGAGAAAACACTTTTCTATTGTCGTATTGACGTTTTAGGTTAACTTCATTACTTTTCTCAGTAAGTAAGCCATTCTGGGCTTCCCTGGGCTTTTCTGGCTCCATAACCTGTTAATTTTTCTTAGAAGAATTTATTATTTCAGGAGAAAAACTTATATTTAAGAATTTAGTGTTAAAATTACAACTTAACTGTCCACAGGCGCACAATTCAAATTACAATTTTAACAGTTTATGTGTAGTTTCAGTACACTCCTACAGGTCATCGCATCAGTCACAATTGGATTCCCAAGAGAAAATGAAACATTATTTGTTTTAAGTTGTGTTATAATTTTTCATTCTTTATAATAGCCTAAGCTACATTGCGCTGTAAATTGAGAAGAATGTTTCAGGTAAACTACTTTGGGTTAACAAGACAGCATTAAATTAACTGAGGAATGCATATTATCGGAATTTGTAAGCTGGGTCATCTCCTTGATTAATATTTATATGATCCCATTTTTCGCACACTTTGGCAGACTGAAATATCCTCTTTCTGTAATTCGCCAAAGAGCATTATAGGATCGGACACCAAACAAAACAAAATTACACAATGATCAGTTGTCAAGATTGTCAGTGAGTTGTCAAAAAATACGAGCCGAAACTGAGACTGAGACGACTAGCCAGTAGTGCTACCAAATAATTCCATTCAATTAGAAACGTTAAATAATTACTTTAATAACAAGGAGTTTATTTTCTATGAGAAGGCTCTTCTAATTCTTAGGGTACTTGGTCTAAAATACTTTAATACAATTCAATATACATAAATTTCAACACTGAACCATAAATGGTGGGGTGCGTCGTAGTTACACAATTTCGACATCACCTCCTTGGGGGTGACCGAGTTCCAAGAAGTTTTCTGAGTTTTGGAGCTGGGAGACTTTGCAGGAGTAGGGGTGGCTAGTTGGGACAAAGATTTGGGATTAGCGTTAGGAGTAGGGGTACTATCAGAGTTTACCGATAGCATCCCTAGTTTAGACGACAAAGCTGTGTAAGCACTCTTTCACTCTCTGTATCTCACCTTCACTTAGCTTTTCTTTTTTCCGGACCCTACACATAGTTTATTGGTTTAGTAACCGTGGTTACAAGCCAAATTAACAACTCTTCTCTTTAGATTATGGTAACTTTTATAACTAAATTCAGACAGAAGAAGGACGAACAACTCAAACAAAAATTGTTACTATCAACAATATTCCCTGGTTGCTACCTTGCCCATACTTTGAATAATTGACAAAAGTCGCTAACAATAAGAGACTTTTCTGTAGTTATCAATGGCAGAGGTAACGATCGTCATTTAACCAAGTTTCGGTAGCAACTGCGGAAAAGTGTTGGTAGTGACATTTTCGTTTTTATTTAGTGACCCTATTAAAGTTCCTATTAAAAGACAAGAACAGTGAAATAAGAAAAGGAAAAGGAGGCTCAAATACAGGTTCTATTGGCAGAAAGGAAGGCGGTACCACATCCAATGACACAGCTAATTATTGTAAAGCCGGTTACATTAGAGTACATTAGAGTACCAATTAATTCTCTGTATCGTGTGAGGTCTTTGAATGGTTTTAAATCTCTGTTAAATTTTGAGTTGCAGTCATACAGTGTTTTAATTGGATTGCAATCCACCATTCTGAATTTCTCTAAAACATATTTTTTTTGTTTAAGTGTTACTCCTTTCTTACTTTGGTTAATTTCTATTCTAAAGAAAAACCTAGCAATCTTTGATCTTCAATTTCTCAGCTAATTCTCTTTTAATTTCATTACCAGTTAGTTTTTTGAGACCTCTTTTGTACTCCTTAAATTTTTCAAAAACTTCTCTCTTTGACTTAAGGAAAAAACCTGGAACCACCTATTATAATCTTCTATTGATGTAAGAAGATATCTTGATCCACCGCTGAATCTGACTCGCATTGGTCCGCAGATATCTGAATGAACAATATTCAGTAACTACTTACTTCTTCCTTCTCTGTCAGTAAAGGGTTTCCTTGCTTGCTTACCTCGTTGACATTGTCACACCACATGGGTAATTTATCATTATCCAATTTATTACCGTGTACCAGTCGCTTTCTGTACAAATTCTGTACGCCTTTACAATGTAAGTACTGTAGTTGTCTATGCCACAGGAAATTAATAGTTAAATATTCTCTCTTTATTAATGAGGTTCTGTTAGAGCATTTGTCACCATTGGCAACGTCTAATGCGCAACCCCCTCCCCTTAGTTAGTTAGGGTGAATTAGCTTTAAGTTACTTACTTTTAAGTCAGCTCGAGAGCAACACACAACGTTCAGATGCTCTGAGCAATATAAACAGAAAAATCACAAACTTGGCAGTTTTACTGACTACAAAACATACAAAACATTGGTCCTTCGAGCAGAAACTATTACACATACAAAACATTGGTCCTTCGAGCCGGATTTACGTGTACAAGATTAGCAAGGAGCAAGGGCGAACGGAAAACACCTGTTCAACACACAGAAGAATACGTGGCGATAAGTTCCGTCGTACCGAAAACAGCAATTAGTGTTCAATTGGCAACGGTTCCAGTTGAAATAACCAGTGCAGGCAAGTCAAGTTTGGATTTGGCATCGATTCCAGAAGAATTCCAGCAAAAGGAAGTCTAATCAACAACCATAGCAACATCAAGGTCATTTCAAAAACATACCAGGGTTTCAAGTCAAAAGGACCTGCATTGCACGTGTCCACAACCATTGGTTTCAAGTCGAAAGGCCTGCGTAACACGTGTCTACAACCACTTGAGTCTTTGTTTCCCATCTACTACCTGCATGCACATTTGCCAATTTAAAAAATTCTTTACATTTGAAAAACAAAGCGATCACAATGTCTACTGAAAGCATTAAGCAATTACAATGTAAACGTCGTACAATCAAAGGCAAGCTGACCAGGTTGCAAAATTACGTAAACTCTATAGACACCGCAATCATTAATGACGAATTAATAGCACAATTAAGAATTCGTTTGGAAAAACATTCGTGTATATTAGATGAATTTTCTTCCATTTGTACAGAAATATACTACCTCGAAGATAATGAGGATAGTTCTGAATTGGCGGAGTTTGAAGATTCATTCTATGACGTTACAACAAAAATTACTAGATTAATCAACGATTATACCATAAATAATCAAACACAATCGAATATGTCATCATCAGATACAGTCGCGAGCAATCCAATTACAGGTATAAAATTGCCTACAATAAATCTACCTTGTTTTAAGGGCCACTATGACGGTTGGCTAGAATTTCGCGATGCATTTAAGTCATTGATACATGCAAATCAATCTTTGTCCGACGTTCAAAAACTTTATTATATGCGCTCGTGTCTTCAAGGGGATGCTGCTCGAGTCCATTGAAATTACTGCATATAATTATGATATTACTTGGCAATTGTTAGAAGATAGGTTCGAGAATAAGTCCCTAATAATTCACAATCATATTAAGCCATTTTCGATCATCCAAATGTTACAAAGGAATCACATGTTCAATTGCGAGATCTCTGCGACTCTGTGACAAAAAACTTGCGTGCTCTAAAATCTTTGGGCGAGCCGACAGATACGTGGGATACTCTTATAATTTACATAATCGCAACCAAAATGGACGATATTACCCGACGCGAATGGGAGATCGTCAACAACAACTCACAAATTCCAAACATGGCGGATATGTATAAATTTCTAAAAGGGCGTTGTGAGCTTTTAGAGAAACTGGAATATGAAAGGTCTAAAAAGCCAAAGAACAAACCATTCAAATCAAGCGCATATGCCACTGTGTCTGTCAAGGTCAGTTGTTATTATTGTAAAAAGGATCATGCAATTTACAACTGTAATAAATTTAAAGGGCTCTCAATAAATGACCGTATCTCAGAAACTAAAAGGCTTAAGCTGTGTCTAAACTGTTTAAGACAGGGACACAACACAAAAACATGCCATTCATTTAGTTGTCGAAAATGTGGCAAAAGGCATAATACCTTACTACATATTGAGACACATGTTGGCAGTGAAATTGTCACTGACACTGAAGTGCCAGTTACCATTGTCAATCACTCGGTGGCAAATGAACAAAGGCAAGTCTACTTGTCAACAGTCTTAATTCATGTAACAGATGCACAAGGCAACAATCAAGTTCTACGTGCACTACTTGACAACGGGTCCCAAAGTTCATTTGTGACTGAAAGGGCTGTTAAAATGTTAAATTTAAATAAACACAAAACCCAATTTAAAATTTCTGGTGTTGGTCAAACTATATCGGAGATTCAATATCAAACAATACTCGACATTTCTTCTGTTTAAGGTTCATTCAAAACATGCGTTTCATGTTTAATTATGAATAAGATAACAGAACCCATACCTTCTACTACAATGCCAAAATATAACTTTACACTTCCAAGTCGTATTACTTTGGCAGATCCTACTTTCAATATATGCAATGATATCGACATCCTATTGGGTGCCGACATATTTTGGAAGGTTGTACTGCCTGAGCGTGTTTCACTGGGAAAACATAATCCTATGCTGCAAAATACGTCCTTTGGGTGGATCGTTATAGGAGGTTGGAGTAAAGGGAATCAGAGGCATTCAGTCAATTGTTTAGTCGTAAACAAAACTGATGAAATCGTGAAGCGTTTTTGGGAAATAGAGGAAATAGGTGATTCGTATCAAATATTTAATGAAAGGGAACAGTTTTGCGAGAATCATTTTAAAGATCATTATGGGCGCGACTCGTCTGGCAGATTCATTGTACGAATCAATATTATTTACCTCATCATGCGGTTTTAAAAGAATCAAGTTTGACAACAAAAATACGTGTTGTATTTGATGCGTCGGCCAAGACAAGTAGCGGTCTTTCGCTAAATGATGTTCAATGCAGCGGCCCGACCATACAAAATGAGTTGTTTTCCATACTATTGAGATTCCGAATTAATCAATATGTTCTTACAGGAGATATATCAAAAATGTATCGTCAAGTTCTGGTTCATTTTGATGAACGATGCATGCAAAGAATATTTTGGAGATTCAACAAAAATGAAGCAGTACAAACCTATGAGCTGGCAACCGTAACTTACGGCACAGCATCAGCACCATTCTTAAGTGTTAGATGTTTGAAACAATTAGCTATGGATCACTCAACAGAGTTTCCCGAAATTAGCAGGATCATTGAGAATGATTTCTATGTAGACGATGTGATTACGGGTGCTAATTCAAAGGCAGAGTTACTGCGCATTCAGCGAGAACTGTCAAACACCTTACAACGGGGCAAGTTCGAACTGCGCAAATGGTTGTGTAATGATTCAGAATTGTTATCTAAATTTCAAGTAAATAACAATTTAAATGTTGGATTAATTCATTTGGGACCAAATGACAATAATAAGGCGCTTGGTATACTATGGAATGCTTGTAACGACATTATTCAATTTGAAACAAGTCAGCTTAAATATTCTCAACAATTTCCAACCAAACGTTTCATTTTGTCAACAATAGGTCAAATATTTGATACTTTGGGATTGATTGCACCTATCACAATTTTGGGAAAAATCCTTATTCAAAAATTGTGGTTACAAAAACTAGATTGGTATGATCCCATATCTGTTCATTTATCCAGTATATGGTCAGAATTTGTAAATAATATTCAAAATTTGAATAACTTGAAGATTGATCGGTTTGTGTTGAAGCCAGAGTACGAGGAATGTGAGCTCCACGGTTTTGCAGACGCGTCTGAAGCGGCTTACGGTGCCTGTATTTACCTACGATGTAAGGTTAAAAATCAGTACTTTGTTCAAATGCTTTGTTCCAAATCAAAGGTTGCGCCAATTAAACAGGTATCATTGTCAAGGCTTGAATTATGCGCTGCAACATTGCTCGCAAAATTAACAGACAAGGTACGACGATCAATCAGACTCAACATTCAAGCACAATTATTTTGGTCAGATTCCACGATTGTTCTTTGTTGGATACGAGGTTGTCCATCGCGTTGGAAAACCTTTGTTGCAAATCGCGTGGGTGTGATTCAGTCACTTACAAAACAAGAACAATGGAATCATGTAAGGTCTCAGTCAAATCCTGCAGATTTATTATCACGAGGTACGAATGCAGATGTTTTAAAAACCTCCACGTTTTGGTCAAATGGCCCACAGTGGCTCATTAAAGATAAGTCAGAATGGCCAGAATTTACGGATTCTGAACCGAATATAATTCCAGAGCAAAAAACTGTTTGTTTGCAAACAACCATTACAGACGAATCCATCTTCATACGATATTCGTCGATAACAAAATTAAAGCGCGTTGTTGCATACATGTTAATATTTATTTCAAATTGTAAAGAAAAAAAAAACTATCTGTCCCTCTGAGCTGTACCGAATTAAAAAATTCTATGGTAGTTTTGCTACGTGTAATGCAACAAACTACATTTGTTACTGAGTATAATGATTTGGTAAATAAAAGGCCAATTAATAAAAAAAGCAGACTATTGTCTTTAAATCCGTTTATTGATAACGACAATTTAATACGTGTGGGTGGTCGATTAGTTAACGGTGATTATAATTTTAACAAAAAACATCCTGTCATCTTACCAAAGAGTCATGTTTTAACAGAATTGGTCCTCAGAAATGAGCATGTCAGACTGTTACATTGCAGACCTCAACAATTATTATATTCCGTACGGGATAATTATTGGCCAATCTCAGGTCGCACCGTATGTCGAGGAATAATTCGGAAATGTATTCGATGTTTTAAGGCTAAGCCAACGAATACGGAATATTTGATGGGTAATCTGCCTGAATGCCCCGTTAATCAGTTCAATCCTTTCACAAACGTTGGTTTGGATTACGCAGGACCATTTTTGTTGAAAGATAGAATAACAAGAGGTGCAAAAATCATAAAGGCTTGTGTCTTCGTTTGCATGGCTTCAAAGGCTATCCATTTAGAATTATTAACTAATTTGAGCACAGAGGCATTTTTACAAATGTTAAAAAGGTTCATCGCTAGACGAGGTTTGCCCTCCAACATATATTCCGACAATGCCACCACCTTTGTTGGTGCAGACTCCGCATTGAAAGAAGAATTTCTGTTTGTTGACACTAACGTAGATAATATTAATCAATTCTTGAATAAAGAAGGTATTACGTGGCATTTCATTCCTGTGCGATCACCTAATTTTGGAGGTATATGGGAAGCTGGTGTTAAAAGCTTTAAACATCACTTGAGGCGAATATTAGGCAATGATAAGTTTACGTTTGAAGAGTTTTATACGGTAATGTCACAGATTGAAGCAGTTTTCAACTCGCGTCCAATAAGTCCATTATCAACAAATCCAGATGATTTATCTCCGTTAACGCCGGGTCATTTTCTAATTGGCAAATGTTTAACTTCAATTCCTGAACCTGTCCTTTCCCACATTCCTGTCAACCGACTCAATAATTACCAACGACTGGATCAACTGAAACACCACTTTTGGCAACGTTGGCAAAAAGAGTACGTGTCCGAACTCCAAGCCAGGTTGAAATGGAAACAAGCGGGTCAACACATCCTCAAACCAGGACATCTTGTCATCATTAAGGACGATCAACTGCCCCCTCTACAGTGGCGTATGGGACGCATTCTTGAGTTACATCCTGGTGAAGAAGGAGAAGTGCGTGTAGTGAGTGTAAAAAGCACAACCGGTGTGCTAAAACGAGCAATTTCGAAAGTGTGTGCGCTACCTTGTGATTGACTTTTCTATTATGACTCCTATTCTGATTTCCAATGTATTAATTATATTCTATTTGTCTATTGAAAATTGTATTTTCAAGGCGGGCGGCATGTTAGAGCATTTGTCAACATTGGCAACGTCTAATGCGCAACCCCCTCCCCTTAGTTAGTTAGGGTGAATTAGCTTTAAGTTACTTACTTTTAAGTCAGCTCGAGAGCAACACACAACGTTCAGATGCTCCGAGCAAAATAAACAGAAAAATCACAAACTTGGCAGTTTTACTAGTCCAGCACATACAAAACATTGGTCCTTCGAGCAGAAACTATTACACATACAAAACAGGTTCTTTCTCATTGAAAATGGTAATTAGAAGAAATACTTATGTACAGTAGTGCTAGAAATGAAACCGATCGTACCAAACTGTTATTTTTAGGGAATAATTTTGGCTAAATTCATTACTTATACTTACAGGAATTCCCAACTAAACACAGAATAACGCTCCATAAAACAACACATTGATTTGTTTTCAGAATAAATTATGATTTTTGTTTATTGGAACAAGGAGGCCTCTCCGGGCACCGATGCGAAGATCATGGCCTAAGAGTAATTAACCACAAAGGTTTAGGAAAATAGAAGGGAAAACTAAAGAGGTACGTAACAATCGCTACATGGTAAAGAAAAGATGTCCCAAAGAGACGCAGAGGTCTAGACAGCCAAGAGACAAGGTCTCTTGTATCTGTCGGATTCACAGGGTTGGATATCATGCAAGTATGCAATCTCCGGATTAGAGTGTTGAAAGATAGATCTCCGGAGATTGAGGGCATGCTATTTTCTCTGAGGCTATGAAATATGAAAAAATATGCAAGAAATCCGAAAAAAGTACAAGAAAAAATCACAATCTATCAAAAAGGCTGAGGACTAAAGCAGGTACTTTCATTTTATGGAAAGTTTTCCATAGTATGGGCATACGTTTCAACTCATCTAACATCTGAGAATTAAGCATGTTTATAGTAATTATAATATTAGAATGGTGCTGTAGTTGTTTTTGCTTATATTTTAATCTGTAATTTATGACGGAAAAGGTGTTTCCTAAATAACTATATATATATATCTGTATATTTTTCCACTGAATAATTGGAGGTTGAAAAAATTGGCAATGTGTCGAAACCATTTTATAACACCAAACTAGTATTAAAATATCGACATAAGTTAAACAAAGTAGTCTTATTTGTAAAGTTATGTTATATTTAAATATTTGGGAATCTCATTTATGGTCATCCACTGTAGGTTGAAATACAAGGATGAGATTGATTCGAAACAGTTCTACCATCAAAAATAATATAACAAATTGAAAAATCATCACGATATTCCTTTGCTCTGTCAATTTGCTGAGACCGTGGATTAAAACGAATTATAAGAAAAGATATAACTGAACCACAATTTGGTGTTATATTAATACAATGTAAGAATCAAATCAAATTTGCTTGAGAGAAGACAACTTTTTTCTAAATTACATACTTCTGACATATGCCATAAAGAAACATAATTTGACATGTTATTTTATTTTTTGACAAACAATTCGTTGCTATTGAAACTTGAAAGTTGGTAAAATGTCACTCAGTCACACACCTACTCGTTTTATTTTGTAATTACAAATTAATTAAAATTTTATTTATGTGTTTATACATCAGGCTAGTTATCTTGTTTTCAATTCTATTCCTCACCTTATAATAGTTGAAACTTTTCTTAGCAGCAATAAATGTCAAAGAGGGATCTGCAACTGATTTGATTTCAGTGACTCTCAGGGCTAGTAATCTAAACCTTCAGACGGTAAGTTGCTATTTTTGTAACTGTTTAAATATTTCACCTTTTTAAATAAACAGTAAATTCACGTAGTTGATTCTTTCAGCTTGAATAAGTGAGCGACAGATTTCAACTATGCACTGAATTTTTCTCCTTCACCTTTAGTTATCACCCTCAAACAACACTAATATACCAATCTTTCCATATTTGATAATTTTATGTCGCAAATTATTTAGATTTTTCATGTCTGGATGACAAGTTCAAATAATGTTATCACAATTTATAAACCAAATCATGAAATAGTAATTCACACTATTTCACAATTTTCTGGGAGCCTTGTATCCTATTAAGCAGTATTCTTCTAAAATATCTGTAATAAGGTACATCATAATTGAAATGCTCTTATAGACATTCAAGAAGTGAGACACAATTTACTTGCTTTACCTGTATGCTCCATACTAGCTTCAAAAATATGTTAAAATCGTGGTAGTAACTCTCCATATGCGTTGGGATGTAGATGGAGTTCTTAAGATACTTTATTTAAATTTGCAATCAGTAAAAAGTAATAATTTTTGAGGGTATTGCAAAAATGATCTTCAAAAATTGATTGAATAAATCATATTGTAGAAGAGAATGAAAAACACAGTGACCAAAGATTTTTTTGTAAGAAGGAAAATAACGGAGCGATTTTTAATTAGGGATGTCTCAATATGATTATACGGCGTTGTAGTGCGTTGATTCAGTCAACCAAAGGGGCGGTATATATAACACGATATTTTACACTAAATACTCTCTGTACTCTGTAATATTGTATAACTTTGGTTAACTTTTGATATATATACAAATCGGGATTCTTTTTTACAGTTTCTAAGACATTTTGGTGTTTTGTTAATATATCTTATCTCCTAACTTTATTTAAGTGAACTTTAAATATAATTGGTAATATTTTGATACAGCAAAATTAAAGCCCACGGGAAATTTTCATGTGGCTTGATTTCCGAGAGTTTCATGATTAATTAACACTATTTGAAATCAGGGCTCTAAAATAGATATATTTCATTATTAATGTAATTGTTACAATATTCCGCCTTGATTAACTGCAATAAATTATGTATCTAAGGGAATCAAAATTTAAAAAACAATAGAACACTTGTTGTAACCTAGCAACTGTTATTTACAACTGTTCCCAAAACTTAATTTAAAATATTAACAATTTCAACATTCAAGAGATGCTGTGAAACTTTAGAACAGTAGGTGTCTCACCATTCAAAAAATCAACAACTACATACACGCCATTAATTTATTTCAGATGTAATTCATAAGGAATAACACATAATGTCTAAGGAAAGTCAAATTTGATGATTAACATCAGTGAATCAAATTTAAATGGAAAATGTGTGTGGTTTAAATTAATGGTTAAGACTTGAATAATACTATATGGAATAAATAATGAAATTATTTATTAACAATTTCTTAAAACGAAAGAATAAGTTTTTGAGAACTCTGGTTCTGTACGTGTGTTTTGACAACTAACTGTCAACTGATGTTGGAGTTATTTCATTTTGCTTGTTGGCCGATTTTATAAAGGCCTTACCAAGTATACAAAGTTGTTATTATAAATTGTCGAGATATTCTGAACACAGGATCCTATAATAATAATCGAGGAGCTATTTTCCTGTCACAGTTAACTGTGTAGCATTCTGCTGATATAATTTAATTTACAATGCGAAAAAATATCTTATTCTTGAAAATAAAGCTTACGCTATAACAGAGTCAAGAATTGAGACGCAATTTACTTGGAAAATCATTTATTTAGAATACCGATCAGACATGTAGTAGATGTTAAGATTTTGCATATAGCATATAGGTAAACCAAGTAAATTGTGTGTCACCTCTTGAATGTTTATCTTTCTTTTCAGTTATGTTATACCTTATTGCACGGTAAAGTAGTTTTTCTAGAAAAATACTACTTAATATGATCCCAGGTTCCTATAATCGCGATTATAAGATTAGCAACTAAGCAGAATGAAAATATCCCAACATGCCCAAGTTGTCTAATTTATCAGCAAGTTGTCAAAACGTGCGTGGTGGTTACTAGCTCTCAAGAAAACGTTGAGACACTTAAAATATATATGCACTAAAGTAGATGAAAATTTCATCAAAATTACAAATGATAGAGCTAGATTGCAAATTTTTACACAGAAAATTGTCATTTGCATTTGTTTATAAATTGTGTTGTCATTATTTGAACTTGTCATCTAGACATGAGGAATCTGAATAAATTTTGACATAAAATTAGCAAAATTAGAAAGATTGGTATCTTAGTGTTGTTTGAGGGTGATAATCCAACCAAACGTGAAAGAGAGAAATTCAGTATCTAGTTGAAATTTGCCGCTCACTAATTCTTGCTTAAAAAATCAACTACGTGAATTATTTTTTGATTTAAAAAGGTGACATGTTTAAACAGTTACAATAATAGCAACCTACTGTCCGAAGGTTCCGATTACGAGTCACTGAAATCAAATCAGTTGCAGATCTCTCGTCGACATTTATTTTGAATCAAAGAAATACTGTCTGTGATTCTGCAGATAATTAACATGTGAATAGAAATTGTTTTTGTTAACATTGTTAACTTTATACTTAAATGCCGATATATATTTTGTTGCTAAGAGAGGTGAGGAATGTCGTCTTTCAAGTAAATTTTATTTGATTTTGCATTGTATTAATATTACATCAAGTTGTGGTTCAGTTATATTTTTTGGTATAATTCTATTCGTTTGAATCCACAGTGTCAACAAATTGACAGAGCAAAGAAATATCGAGATGAGATGAGTTATACTAAATGGTAGAACTGTTCCGAATCAAATTCATCCTTATATTTCAACCCACACTAAATGACTATAAATGTGATTCCCAAATATTTATATATAATATAATTTTCCAAATAAAACTACTTTGTGTACCTTTAAGTTATGTGGTTAATTTAATATAAGTTTGGTTGTTAATAAATGGTTTCGACCTATTGTCGATTTTTTTAACCTTCAACTATTCAGTGGAGGTACTTAAAAGTTATATGCAACATATTTTTTTAGGAAACACATTTAGTGATTACAGTACAGATTAAAATTTAAGGAAAAATTACTTCGGCACTAATCTAAAATTATAATTGCTATAAACAAGCTTCATTCTCAGATGATAGATGAGTTGAAACCTAGATCCACACTATAGAAACATTTCCATAAATTGGAAGTACTTGCTATATACAGAGATAGATATGTGGAACTCCAATGGAAACATTCCAGTCCTCAGCCTTTTTGGTAGAACTTTTGAATACGGTTTCTTGGTAATGATGTTTTCTTCTTTATTGTGATTTTTTCTTGTACTATTTTCGGATTTCTTAGATTTTTATTCATATTTCATAGCCTCAGAGAAAATATTTGCCGATGTCGTCAGGTTTTGTCGTGGCTCATTTCATCTTCATTTATATGATGGTAATCAGCCTTTCCATGTGAACGTAACTCCTCGTGCCCAACGAATCGTCGAAATACTTTAAAAAAGATATATAAAATTAATATTAAAGATTAATTTTATTATATATACCAATTTTATTTGTTTTTCATTTAATTTAAATAATTTAATTGTGTGTTTTAACATAAAATATGTCATTAATTATAAAAATCTTGAATACAGATGAAAATTATACTTACATTCAAATCCAATTCTTGGGCCACTAGAATCTTCACACCATTTGCCTTTTGCATCATACTTTAAGATTTCAATCTTAATTTATTCTGAAAACAAATTAATTGAAGTACTTATTCTTTGTTTAGTTGGGATTCCTGTAAGTAAATTAATGAATTTAGACAAAAATATTCCCTAAAAATAACAGTTTGATACGATCTGTTTCATTTCTAGTATTACTATACACAAGTATTTCTTCCGATTATCATTTCCAATGAGGTAGGGACTCATTAATAAAAGCGAGAATATTTAACTAATAATTTTGAATTGAAGCGTAGAAGCAACTTCAGAGAGATGTGGTTCGTATGAAATAAAAGTTTGAACTGATTAAAGTTTGTTGGTAAACAAGTAAAGAAAACTTTTTGGTCTACCTGATTTAATGAACAAAATTGAAATTAGTTTATGACAACGAAATTCAAATATCTACAAATGAATAACGAATTAATAAATAAAACATTGAAATTTGTTTATGGGAATGGAATTCAAATGTCTACAAATGAATAACGAATAGTTAATTTTATAAGCTCTTTAGAGAACAACTTAGGAAACTTAGTTTTTAATTTTTTTTACATGTAGATAAAGTAGGAACATATTGTATAAAATTTCATAAGACACAATCAACCAATGATAATTGATAGTTTAAAGTGTAAACCTCAGTACTCATGCAAACACTATACTTACTCATCATTGGTCCAATTCACTCGAGGCAAGTTATGTTAGAATATCTAGACATCGTGTATAACGGTTGTGATGACAACGGAGAATAAAAACAACAGAAGAGCGTAGTTATAGAAACAGAGTTAAGTTGTAAGAGCAGAGTTAGTTGTATACAGCCCACCAATGTTGTAAGATAGTCAATATGCGTTTTACTGAGTACCTTGCATTATCATTCCACGTCGCCTTGTAAGCAGGCATGTTCTAACTATTAACTTTTGTATTTTGACCTTAATGGAAACAAATACTTCCAGTGCTTCCGTGTCCTTTCGGTGAGCACAGGGGTGCGTCGTCAGGATTTCGAGAACACCTCCATAGGCGTATCCCACTTTGTGGAAGACTTCTGCGTTTTGGAGGTGTGGGTGGCTGGTCGGGAGGAAGGCTTGGTGTTAGGGTTAGAAGTAGGAGTATATATGTATATATACATAAAGCATACACCACCTTCAAACGTTCGCACAAATTTTGTACTGCTGAGTTGATATCACTATCTGAAACATATGTTTCCGCTATGTTAGGACCATAGTTAGAATCTCCTGAAAATTTGATCCTTTTTTTTACAGATTCCCTATCATAAGGATTTTTGCGCTTCCGCTCTTTTTCATTACCCTGAGCACTTATAAATTTTTTTAGATTTTTACCTGTACTTTCATTAAAATATGATTTCCAAGGTTTTGTATGCCAATCTGAACCATAATTGTAAGAGAGGACGCTTAAATGAGCTCCTATTTGAAATGAATTTCTTTGAATCAAGTTCAATCTTTTTCCCATATTGAAACGAGCCATTATATTCATAAAAATTTCTGCTTTATTGTTGGTTTCTTTATCAAGAAGTAAATCAGCCTTCATTAATAATTGCTCAATAGCACCAAAAAGATGGTGATGCAGGCCAGAAGATATATGTTGACTTGTTCGATCATTAGAAACGTCTCCAGTATTGGTGCACAAATACTGTTTGCAAGCACTGTGAATACCATAAACGTGATATATTGAATTTCTAATATCGGCTCTTAGATTTTCTGGATCCTGCGTATTTGCGTAAATTGCAGATTGAACTGATTTATTTAGTTCATTAATAGTATCGCTTTTTAACATCTTTCTGGCATCAACAGGGACCCCTTGAGTATCTTTTTTAATTTTGTAAAGGTTTTTACTGAAATTTTTAATACATGGTTCATGCATTCAATTTTAACAACCTAAAAAGTATTGTGTAAGTTTACCTCGTGTCCATATGTTACCTTTTCTTTAATATTTTTTAAAACTGAGGAATCACCATCTGCAATAAATTTTAAGTATTTCAACCCATGCATTTCTATGCTGTTATTAAATCCCTCTACTATTATATCCTGTTCCATTGAAGATGATGAACCGGACCAATTTTTAAAACAAATATGTGTTTTAGCAGCTTCATTATTGTTTTCGGCTCTAGCGCAAATACAACACTATTTATTCCTTACACCTACGAATAATACTTTTCCTGTTGTTTTCCCTATTATAACAGCCTACAAATTATAACATAAAATGTTATTTGTTACATATCCGAATATATTATAAACTTACAGCTCCAGAATTTGCATTATACGTATGTCCATAGCTTCGTTTAGACCATCCTCCATCTAAATATCCATCAGTTATATATGGAATGCCATGTGAATCTACATGTCCTTCCTTAATTGCAGCTTCACGTTCTAATTTTCCAGCTTCTTCCAAAGCAAGCCATAATGATTCTTTCCATACCTATAATATTTCATGTATAAAAACAATAAAAATTTCAGTAATGGTACTATAACACACCTGATCCAATTCATTTTGAATTTTATAATACAAATTTTTAGATAAACATGGAATATCCATTACTTTCAATAATTCCATTAAATGTGCGTAGGTGCTTCCTACTGAAAATGTTCCCCATACAGCTGCTCTATTAATTTTGGACCTTGTTTTCGGATTTTCTGTTGAAACTGATACTTCTTTGTCACAAATGTTGCATTTTAAAATAAATGTGCTTCTTAACCCACATCGCACTTCTTTTAGATAAACTAATTGTCCACCAGTGCACCTCTTGTTGTGTTGTACTTGAATTTTAGTTGTTATATTTAGGAAGTATCTGATATCTACAATTCGATAACCTGTCAATGAATTGATTTCAGGAACAACTTCGTCGTCGCCGTCAGATATGGTTTCCAAAAAAGATGAATTTTGCCAATTTGAATAAAAACGTACCGTTCATATTCTTCATTTATTTCTGAAAACGTTTTTCTTTCACTTTTGCATGGGGTTAAATTAGACTTAGTTCTAACAGAACGTAACGGGGTTGTTGTACCACATGGACTAAGAGCTTCTTCGTTTGGACGTGAATTGAAAATATTATCTAGTATCTCATTTAAAATATATCGGGAACATTGGGTAGATTCTTTATAATTCTCAACTCGTTCTAAAAGTTTATCCACAATATATGATCCTATTTTCTCTACTTCCCTTTTTCTTTGTACATTTACTTGAACTTTTGATTTTTTTCCACGTCTCTTAGTCCAAGAAGCAAATCTACGCGTTTTCGACATTTTCTAGAATTAATATTGCTTTTATTTTATTATTGTATACTATTATATATAAATACATTATAATATACAATGGTTCATGTTTCTTTGATTTTAAATTTCATAATTATGTGTCACTTGATATTCCAATTTTATAAAGTTAATTTAATTACATAAACTCGACCTTGGGGTGGTAATGCCATTCTGCAGCCGACTATATACTATATATGTAATAAAAATTTAAAACTATGATGTTTATATTAAATTCACTAAATTCGATTTGAAATAAACATAATACATTCTTCAAATAAATCATTCTTTATTCATAATTTCACTGGGAGAAAAACCAACAACAAACAATGAACATGGAATATAGATGCAACCAATGGAAAACCAAGGACACAAAAATATGAAATAATATCAAAATTGTGACATATATAAGTAAAAATCAATTAATTGATGACATGAATTAACAAATATATATATACTAAACAATAATACAGCAATATAAATCAAAAATTGAATAAAAAACTTACATTTAAGAGTTTACAATAAATTACACTTTGGCTCACGACTAAAATAAGACTAATTTGTTTCTTTGTTTGAAACTGTGACTGTTTCTTCAACCACCAAAACTGAACTAAATTTTCTGGCTCGTTTTAAATGTATACTGAATCGCACCCGTCTCATTGACCACTTAACTCAAGTACTACCCGAACAGAAAAATTCCATCCGTTTTGTTGATGTTATCACATTTCACTTAAATTTCGACACAAAAATACACGCAGGTCACATGCACTGGTTTGTATCACTCCTCACTCTAAGGGTGCGAAAGTAATTTTCGTGGCGCCAAGAGTATGTACTAAATGCAAATTTAGAGATAAGGTCACTCTACACAATCAAAATCGAAACAATAAGAATCGATTAAAGATTAACTTTGAGATCATTTTTTAAAATTAATAATAGATTGTAAATCGACATCCGTATTTGTATATCGTATTTATTATATTTGTTTATATGATAAAATGTGATTGGTTTAGAACTAACTATACGACACAAACCCCATTAGTAACTGTATACATTATTATATTTTTCATATATATTATTGTATCATATATTAATTTTATATAATTTTAATTAATAAAAATATATTAAGAATTCATTACTATTATAAATTTCATAATCTATTTACAACCAATAAATTCGTTATAAATATGAGATCTCGAGTGCGGTCCTGTCAAGTGCAAAAAATTGTGCACACGAACGTTTTAAAACCGAATGTTTGTTTGATTTCGTGGCGGCACCACATTACGGGCTATGTTTTGTTTTGCGTCCTTTTCTGACCGAAAGTGCGATTCCTTGTCTAGTAAACGCCGCTGTTAAGTTAAACTAAGCAATTTTATTTGTAATGTTAAGTTATATTTAATTATTTGTGAATCTCATTTATAGTCTTCCAGTGTAGGTTGAAATATAAGGATGAGATTGATTCGAAACATTTCTACCATCAACAATATTATATCAAATCGAAAAATCATCACGATATTACTTTGCTCTGTCAGTTTGCTGACACTGTGGATTAAAACGAATAGAATTATAAGAAAAGATATAACTGAACCACAATTTGGTGAAATATTAATACAATATAAGAATCAAATCAAGTTTTGCTTCGGAGAAGACAACTTTGTTCTAAATTACATACTTGTGACATGTGTCATAAGGAAACGTAATCTTAGCAACATAAATGTTATTTTATTTTTTTACAAACAATTGGTTGCTATTGAAGCTTGAAATAAATGTCGACGAGAGATCTGCAACTGATTTGATTTCAGTGACTCTCAGGGCACGTAATATAAATATTCAGACAGGAAGTTGCTATTTTTGTAACTGTTTAAATATTTCACCTTTTTAAATCAACAGTAAATTCACGTAGGTGATTCTCTCAGCTTGAATAACTGAGCGACAGATTTCAACTATGCACTTTCTTTTTCACCATTGGTTATCACCCTCAAATGATATACTAATCTTTCCATATTTGATACTTTTATATCGCACATTATTTAGATTCTTCATGTCTGGATGACAAATTCAAATAATATCAACACAATTCATAAACCAAATCATAAAATAGTGATTACTATTTTACAATTTTCTGCGTAAATATTGATTTGCAATCTTAGTTCGGTTGAAACTTATAATTAATGGCTTTCAGTTCTGCTAAAATTTTCATCTACTTTGGTTCATATATATTTTTGGTGTCTCCATATTTTCTTGAGAGTATGCGTGATTTGACAACACACTGACAACATCGAGAACCAAAGATGGAATATTTTTGTTCTGCTTATTCGCTGATTATTTAATCGCGATACTGATAATAGAAGATCATTTTATACTACCACACATCGCGGAGCCTTGTATCCTATTAAGCAGTATTCTTCTAAAATATCTGTAATAATGATAATAATATCATAAAAGAAAAAAAAGTTTATGCTCCTATAGACATTCAAGATAAAGTAAATTGTGTTTCACCTCTTGAAAGTTTATAAAGATTTTTTAGAAAAGTACTACTTAATAGGATCCCAGGTTCCTATAATCGCGATTATAAATCAGCAACTAAGGCCAAGTTGTCCAATTTGTCAGCTCTCAAGAAAACGTGGAGACACTTAAAATATATATGCACAAACGTAGATGAAAATTTCAGCAAAATTACATATGATAGAGCTATTAATTATAAATTTCATCTGAACAAAGATTGCAAATCAGAAAATTGTAAAGTAGAAATCACTTTTTCATGATTTTGTTAATAAAATGTGTTGACATTATTTGAAGTTGTCATCAAGAGATGAGGAATCTAATTAAATTTTGACATAAAATTAGCAAATTTGGAAAGATTGATATCTTAGTGTTGTTTGAGGGTAATAATCCAACCAAACGTGATAGAAAAAATTCAGTACCTAGTTGAAATTTGCCGCTCACTAATTCTTGCTTAAAGAATCAACTACGTGAATTATCTTTTGATTTAAATAGGTGAAATATTTAAACATTTACAATAATAGCAACCTACTGTCTGAAGGTTTCGATGACGAGTCACTGAAATCAAATCAGTTGCAGATCTCTCGTTGATATTTATTTTGAATCAAAGAAATACTGTCTGTGATTCTGCATATAATTAACATGTGAATAGAAATTGTTTTTGTTAACATTGTTAACTTTATACTTAAATGCCGATATATATTTTGTTGCTAAGAGAGGTGAGGGATGAAATTGAAAGGAAGATAACTAGCCTGATGTATACATAAATAAAATTTTAATTAGTTAGTAATTACAAAAATAAACGGACATTTGGGAGTGAGTATTGGATTGAGTAACGTTTTGCAGACTTTCATGTTTCAATAGAAACGAAGGAAGTTTGTTTGTCAAATAAAAGAAAATGACAATTATGTTGCTAAGATTACGTCACCTTATAGCATGCCACCCTGTCCAATTATAGGCAAGAGTTATGGTTAATTCAATTAATCCTAATTCGAAATATGTAGTTTAGAAACACGTTGTCGTATTTCAAATAAATTTGAATTGATCTTGCATTGTATTAATATTACATCAAGTTGTGGTTCAGTTATATTTTTTGGTATAATTCTATTCGTTTGAATCCACAGTGTCAACAAATTGACAGAGCAAAGAAATATCAAGATGAGATGAGTTATACTAAATAGTAGAACTGTTTCGAATGAAATTCTTCCTTATATTTCAACCTACACTAAATGACTATAAATGTGATTCCCAAATATTCATATATAATATAACTTTTCAAATAAAACTACTTTGTTTACCTTTAAGTTATGTGGTTAATCTAATATAAGTTTGGTTGTTAATAAATGGATTCGACCCATTGTCGATTTTTTTAACCTTCAACTATTCAGTGGAGGTACTTAAAAGTTATATGCAACATATTTTTTTAGGAAACACATTTAGTGATTACAGTACAGATTAAAATTTAAGGAAGAATTACTTCGGCACTAACCTAAAATTATAATTGCTATAAACAAGCTTCATTCTCAGATGATAGATGAGTTGAAACCTAGATCCACACTATGGAAACATTTCCATAAAATGAAAGTACCTGCTATATACAGAGATAGATATGTGGAACTCCAACGGGAACATTCTAGACCTCAACCTTTTTGGTAGAATTTTTGAAGACGGTTTCTTGGTAATGCTGTTATCTTCTTTATTGTGATTTTTTCTTGTACTTTTTTCGGATTTTTTGGATTTTTTTTCATATTTCATAGCCTCAGAGAAAATATTTCCCGATGTCGTCAGGTTTTGTCATGGCTCATTTCATCTTCATTTATATGATGGTAATCAGCCTTTCCATGTGACCGTAACTCCTCGTGCCCAACGAATCGTCAAAATACCTTAAAAAAGATATATAAAATTATTAAAGATTAATCATATTATATATACCAATTTTATTTGTTTTTCATTTAAATTAAATAATTTAATTGTGTGTGTTTTAACATAAAATAAGTCATTAGTTATAAAAATCTTGAATGCAGATGAAAATTATACTTACATTTAAATCCAATTCTTGGGCCACTAGAATCTTTACATCATTTGCCTTTTGCATCGTACTTCTAGCATTACTATACACAAGTATTTCTTCCGATTATCATTTCCAATGAGGCAGGGACTCATTAATAAAAGCGAGAATATTTAACTAATAATTTTGAATTGAAGCGTAGAAGCAACTTCAGAGAGATGTGGTTCGTATGAAATAAAAGTTTGAACTGATTAAAGTTTGGTGGTAAACAAGTAAAGAAAACTTTTGAGTCTACCTGATTTTATGAACAAAATTGAAATTTGTTTATGGGAACGGAATTCAAATGTCTACAAATGAATAACGAATAGTTAATGTTATAAGATCTTTAGAGAACAACTTAGAAAACTTAGTTTTTAATTTTTTTACATGTAGATAAAGTAGGAACATAATGTATAAAATTTCAGAAGACACAATCAACCAATGATAATTGATAGTTTAAAGTGTAAACCTCAGTACTCATGCAAACACTATATTTACTCATCATTGGTCCAATTCACTCGAGGCAGGTTATGTTAGAATATCTAGACATCGTGCATAACGGTTGTGATGACAACGGAGAATAAAAACAACAGAAGAGCACAGGGGTGCGTTGTCAGGATTTCGAGACCACCTCCATAGGAGTATCCCACTTTGTGGAAGACTTCTGCGTTTTGGAGGTGTGGGGTGGCTGGTCGGGAGGACAGATTGGTGTTAGGGTTAGAAGTAGGAGTACTTCCAGGATTTACCGATGGTATCTGTAGTTTAGCAGACAGCTTACTGCATTACTTACTTTCATTCGTTTTAATTCACCCTCTAGTTCCGAGATTTTAATCTTAACATCTAGTTTTCGGGTACCTCTTGGCTTATCTTTTTCGCGGACACTACACATGGTTTATTGGTTTAGTAACCGAGGTTGCCAGCCAAATTAACAATTCTTCTCTTTTGTCTGAATATGGCAACTCATATAACTAAATTCAAACAGAAGGACGAACGTTATGTCTAACTCCATTTGGGGGTCTGATATCGGTGTAGCTCTTTGCCGAATTTTGCTGTTGTTACTTACTTTTCAGAGAATATGCAAGAAATTGCAGTAATTTATTCAATCAATTAATTGAAATACAAAGGATGAATCAACAAAAAAGACAACTACTACTGTGCTCTTGAGCTGTTTCTCTCAAACTGACTCTCACTGTTTCTTGATCACCAAGGTTACCTCGATCGCCTTCATTTGTCAATTGTTATTGTTTTTTAACATACTTTATTCTATTTTATTGTTTATATTAACACCGCCTCTCAATAGAATAGAATGAAGGCAATCCGAATCATAAAGACATTTCAATTATTTGTGATTGCTTTTCTTCCTCTAGGTAAGTCGCAAATAGACCTAGTATTGTTCTTTGCTAACGACTGCATTTCACAATTGATTGCTTATTCCCACTCAGACCAGTCACTACGCCGTTTTGCTTCCGATATTGTGGACGGATCGTCACCAACAAATCGTTCTGCTGATAACACTAGTGATTCACCTTCGATAGATGATAGTGCCATATGCGCATCACATTCAGGTGCATAATTACCGTAACGTAGCGGTGCCTTTCTTACTCTCCCGCTCTTTCGTTGAGTTACCTCGCTGATACCCATGTTATCCAAATAAACGCCGTTACCAACACAATCCAAATTAGTACTGTGGATTTCTCCAGTTTTATCAGTACGCGACTGTTCATCATCATTTGGTTGAACTGCTTTACCGTCACACGTACTCCCACTATCTGTAACCGCCTCTGAACCGATTATCTCTACTAACTTTGATCGATTTAATACCGATGATTCATTGAATGTTACATTTCGACTAAAAATTAGCTTCTGTTGTTCAATATCCCAAAGTCAATACGTACCAAACGTCGCACCATAACCAAGCATAATACATTTTGTTGCTTTTGCTTGTAATTTCAACCGCATTTCATGTGGAATATGATTGTAACATTCAGAACCAAATATTCGAAGGTTTGACAGCTCTGGTTTCTTTCCAAACCAAATTTCTGCTGGTGTCTTGTCTTTAAACTGCTTTCCACCCGCGTTTGTTGGCAATCGATTTTTGATATAATTTGCCGACATAATTGCTTCATTCCAAAACTTATTTTCCATCCCACTGGCCAACAGCATTATCGTAGCCTTGTGTTGCAGCGTTTCATTTAAACGTTCAGATACTGAATTCATTTCCGGATTGTATGCAACGGTGCCTAACATCTGAATACCCTTTTGTTTGCAGTATTCTTTAAATTCGTTTGACGTATATTCACCACCGCCATCATGTCTCAATTTTGACACCTTTGAGCCATGAAGTGCCTCAGCCATTGCAACAAATTCCTTGAATTTACCAAACGTTTCACTTTTTCTCTTGATGCAATAGACCATGGATGCTCTCGAATAATCATCCATGAATGTCACAAAATAACGTGACCCATCGTATGCATCCGTTGGATACGGTCCACAAACATCACTGTGAATCAATTCCAAAACTCGCAATGAACGTGTATTTGAATTTCTTGGAAACGGTGAACGAACATGTTTTCCAAGTACACACGATTCGCACAACTGTGTATCCTTTTTTTTACATTACTCATACCAATAGCCATATAATTGGCTAACTTTTTCATATCATTTCGGTTGAGATGACCAAGTCTAAAATGCCATAGATTCTGTGATATTGTTTTCAAATTATTCACTCCTGTAAATCCCGCAAACACATTGTTGTCAACGTACAAAGTCACTTCATACATTCTTCCATTTACGCGTCCGACAAACTTTTCGACACCATTCAGCGATACATAGGCATAATCACACTCAAACACAATTCGATATCCCTTTTGTGTTAGTCTTCGAATTGACATCAAGTTGCATTTCAAATCATTCACGAATAGAACGTCCTCCATTGTTTTTACCGATGTGTCACCATGGTGAAATGTTTTAACGAGAATGTCACCACGTTGCTTTGTAACAATGCTTTGATTTTTCTTGGCAACCGAAATGCTTATTTCGTCAATTGGTTCCAAATTTATCGAAGAACATCTTCTGATTCACCATATGCTGAGTCGCTCCAGAATCTAAAACAAATTTTATTTCCGCGTAATTACCGCTATTCTGCTGCAATTGAGCGTTAAATGCCTTCGATTCTGCCAAATTCTCTTTGGTACCATCTTCAGCAATTGCATACATCGATGAACCGCTTGCTCTGTTTGCGCTTTCTCTATTTGACCTCTCTTTTTTGTTTTTATTGCGAAAACATTGAGCCTATTTGTGTCCAGGTTTTTTACACAAATGACATATAATTGTCTTATTCCCAGCAAACATTGCTCCAGGCTCAATTGATTTACTCGAACCATTTCCACCAGTCCGCTTATTGTACTCATCCATTAACCGAGTTTTAACAAATTCTACAGTTAACTTTGATTGATCCATCGTTTCCGATGGTGTCACTAGGTTATCATAACCTCTTGGCATAGTAATCAACAAATGTACAACCACATCAAGCTCTTCCATTTTAGCTCCCGTTGACTTTAACTCTCGAATTCTCTTATCAAATTGCAAAAGGTAACTTATCATATCATCCGACTCATTGTATTTCATTGTCAGCAATTGTTTTCGTAATAAAACTTGCGACGCCACACTTTTCCTTTCGAAAATCGTGCATAATGTGTCGAACATGTCCTTTGCCCGAGCTTTTTCGCGAACATACTCAAGTTGGCTATCATGAACTAACTGTACTAATATCGAAACACATTTCTTTTCATTCAACTTAATCGTAGGATGTTTTGTCACATCTTTCTCCGCTGTAAGAATGACCTCCAACGATTCCTCGATGAATCTTCTCAACTCCTCTTCATCAAGCAAAATTCCCACACGAAATTTCCATTTGCTAAAATTCGTGCCATCGAGTTGTTGAATTTTTAGAATGTTATTTACAGTAACGTTCGCCATCTTTGTCTGTTGCCTTCACCACAATTGACTTCCAACCTCAATTGTATAACTTTATCCTGCACGCAGTGGGCCCATAACCTCAGAGAATATGCAAGAAATTGCAGTAATTTATTCAATCAAGTAATTGAAATACAAAGGATGAATCAACAAAAAAGACGGCTATTACTGAGCTCTTGAGCTGTTTCTCTCAAACTGACTCTCACTGTTTCTTGATCACCAAGGTTACCTCGGTCGCCTTCATTTGTCAATTGTTATTGTTTTTTAACATACTTTATTCTATTTTATTGTTTATATTAACGTTATGTCTAACTCCATTTGGGGGTCTGATGTCGGTGAGGCGCTTTGCCGAATTTTGCTGTTGTTACTTACTTTAGATAGTTAACTCTTTCGGAACTTGGAACGGAGTCGTGCTCAGGGTTTACCGGGCGGTTGACCTTTCTTTCTGCCAATAGAACCTGGATTTGAACCGCCTTTTTCTTTTCTTCTTTCACGGTTTTTGCTGGCGATGTGCCGTCCGGTTCCAATATAATTCGGAACCACTCGACCTTTTGCAGGCACACTTGCTGTTTTCCCATTTCATTATCGCAAATTCGGTTATTAAACTGTTTATAGTACGAAAACAAAAATTTAATTCAGTTGTTTCTTGGATTGGTAACCAAGGTTACCAGACAAGTAAACAAATTTTTTCATTTGTCTGAATTTGGTAACTAACTAAATTCAGACAAAAGATGGACACTAAATAAACACAAAAATATCACTACAAACACTTTTGAAAACTGAGGTGTGAGTGTGATGAGAATAATAGTCGATGTTACAAGAACACTGATCGTTTGTTATATTATTACAAAGTGTGCTAGAAACGTCAAAGACTAAAAACTAAGAACTAAAAACCCTGCGTAGCATGACGCTTGCGTTAGGGCATCTATACAGAGGGGTTCCAAGTATCAATGTGCAATTTCATTCCTTAACAAACACTTTTCCGTAGTTGCTACTCAAATTTGGATAAATGACGATTGTTACCGCTGCCATTGGTAACGACAGAAAGGTCTCTTATTGTTAGCGACCTTTGTCAATTTTTCAAAGTGCAACCTGGGAATATTGTTAATAGTATCAATTTTTCTTTGAGTTGTTCGTCCTTCTTCTGTCTGAATTTTGTTATAATAGTTACCATAATCGAAAGAGAAGAGTTGATAACGCTAATCCCAAATCTTTATCCCAACCAGCCACCCCCACTCCTGCAAAGTCTTCCAGCTCCAAAACTCAGGAACTCGGACACCCCCAAGGAGGTGATGTCGAAATTGTCTAACTACGATGCACCCCACCAGTTATGATTCAGTGTTCAAATTTATGTATATCGAATTGCATTAAAGTATTTTAATCCAAGTAGACTAAGAATTAGAAGAGACTTCTCATAGAGAAGTAACTTTTAAATTGGTTTGGGAAAAAACAGCGCTCATGATTAGCCGTCTCAGATCTCAGTTTCGGATAATATTTTTTGACAGCTCATTGACAATCTTGGCAACTGATCTTTGTGTAATTTCGTTTTGTTTGGTGTCCAATCCTATAATGCTCTTTGGCGAATTACTGAGAGAGGTTATTTCAATTTGCCAAAATATGCGGAAAGTGGGAAGGTCCTAATTATGTGATGTGAATTTATAAGTTTAACAGAATTGAAAAAAAGCAGCTAAAAAAGATGTTTAAGTGCTATTATTATCTTATCAAAGAAAATATATAAAATTTTGATATTTGTTAGGAATAGCAATGTCTAATTAACAATTCACACACTTTTGTCGATGCATATTCTTCAGACAACAAAAGTATGTTTTACTTTTGATTAATAGACATATCGCCTTCATTGCTGTTGAAACCTGAATATGTACAAAATATCATTTGATTTCAAAACTGATCTTGAACAATTATTTGGTAACTTCTTACAATTTCGTCATTGAAAAGATAAAAACAACAAAAGAAATAAGTATTTACACTTCGTTAGCTGTTTGTTTCACTTTTTAGCCTTCAATGCAGGCACAAATCTAATATTTTTGTTTGTATTCAAAAAGTTATTATAATTTTGTCCAGATTGATGTTTTCAATGAACTCAGAAGTCTTGATTTATCTAGTAATAGAGGTCCTTATGATATTCCTTCTACAGTATTGAATGAATTGTGGATTCTCATTAACAAAGCCTCTAACAATGAAATTTAAAATGTTTTTAAAATCTACTTTATTTCCTAACGTACGTAAAAAATCGTTTGTTATACCTACCTTAAAGGATGGAGGTAGTTTAATTGTTGTTTTCCAAAATTGTCCAAAAAAATCACTTCCAAAATAATTATGCCTTAGTTCCAAAATATTATATATGAGAGTCAACATGAATTTTGCAAATGTAAACCTTCTGCGACCAACCTTCTTATTTATAACCTCTCGACAGTTGGTGCTCTTGAAATTCATTTACAGGTTGATGTTGTTTATACAGACATTTAAAAGGCATTTGATAGAATCTGCCATGATTTATTGTTTGCTACACTAAATGGGCTGGATTTGTCAAGTAATTTTTCCACTGTAAATAATCATAACGATTGCAATGTAAAGTGATTAGTTTTTATAAAAAATTAATCAACACCATATTCGCAAGTTATACTTTAGATAAAAGATTTTAATGTAATGTGTTTGAAATTTAAAAATGAGTAATATATTGGGCGGTAGTTTTTCTAGAAAAGTTGGTTCGGCTCAAGCTAAAATGAATTTGGGTAAATGTAAAAGAAAAGCTGGATCATATCTTGGTGCTTTTGCCCACACATTAAAGTAGCTTTTTACACAAATACTGCTGTAGGATCCCAGGTTCTGCGATGTTTTGTCGTATAAAATAACCTCTTTCCATAATCGGCATCGCGGATTATATGTACAGCAATTAAGCAGAACGAAATACACTCACATTAGCTGTCAAAATTGCCAGAGTTGTCAAAACGTGCTGACTCCTTAGGAACTCGTTAGGAATATTTAAACAATTACAATAATGGCAACTTGATGCCATTATTGTGGAGATGTCGATTACTAGTCCTGAAAGTCATGGAAATCAAATTAGTTGCAGATCTATCGTCGACATACAAAAACTGTCTGTGATTCTGACAGAAAATTAACATGTGAAAAGAAATTGTTTTTGTTAGCTTTGTTAACTTTATATTTTCATTAGAATAGATTGCTGCTAAGAGAAGTTCCAACTATTATAATTTAATTTGAATATGTGATACGAGGGATGAAATTGAAAACAGGATAACTAGATGTATATACACATAAATAAAATTTTAATTAATTAGTAATTACAAAACTAAACGAACATTTGGGAGTGGGTGTGGGATTGAGTGACATTTTGCGAACTTTCAAGTTTCAATAGCAACGAAGGAATTTTGTTTATCAAATAAAAGAAAATAACATTTATGTTGCTAAGATTACGTTTCCTTGTGACATGTGCCAGACGTTACAATATAAACAAAACATGTCCAATTAAACCTTATTCGAAATATGTAATTTAGAAAAAAGTTGTCTTCTTTCAAGTAAATTTGATTTGTTTCTTTCATAGTATTAATATTACATCAAATTGTGGTTCAGTTATATTTTTAATATATTTCTATTTGTTTTAATCGAAAGTGTCATCAAATTGACAGAGAAAAGAAATATCGAGATGATTTTTCGATTTGTTATAATAACTTTAATGACAGTGATTCATTTATTTAATGACCACGTTACAAATCACATCTGTGTGTGAAATGATATGGTCAAATGTCACGTGTTGATTACCAGGAAACTTTTGCACAAACAGTCAGGTGAGATTCAATACGATTGTTACTATCTGTGGCTGTACAAAATAATCACAAAATCAAGTAACTAGACGTATAGACAGCATTTTATTATGGAGAACTTGAACACACCTATTTATGACTTAACAAGAAGGGTTGGATCATGACGAAAACATGGTATGTAAATTGAACAAGTCACTATACGGGTTAAAACAATTCCCTCGCAGCTGGAATGCAAAATTCGACTCTACACCGAAAAGAGTTTTAGTAGTAGTTTTAGTATTTATACGGAACAAATTTTAAACAGATTTGAAATGACTAATGCTAATCCTAATACTGTTCCAGTCGACCCTCACATAAAGCCACAGTTGGAAGATACTACCTCACTTCTGCTGTTCATAATAACACAGTTTGTTCCGTCAAATTTTATTTGGCTACCATCGCAAATAATCTGACTTAGAGACAATAGATGTGTTGCCAGTTTAGGAACACATCATACTTTTGTAAAAAGCACCTTTTTGTTTTGACCTTCATCGTCATAATGGTCCAACATCACTTGTTCTGAGCATTGCACAGATTATACTTTGTTGTCTGCTACTCTGATTTTATGTATGACAGGAGCCGTCATATTTTCAAGCATGTTCTTACGTCTTGTCATGTGTGACGATGCACCGGAAGCCACTTGCCATGGGTCATTTTGGCTGGATGTTGCCTCAAACACAACAGCATATGATGAACTACTTGCTTTTTGTTGAACATTCTTGGTCCTGGATTTGCATTTGAGGACTTTTATGACCTTACTTATTACAAGTATAGCACCCTTACTTACTTTGCTCCTTGTGGTTGTTATTGTTGACTGAGAATACTGTTGAGTCACTTTCAGGTTGTTTAACATTTTGTGATATGTTGATTGAAATTGAAGTTATCTTCATGCCGGAGCTTTCAATAGCAATAATCATTGGTTGATAGGAGGACTCTGGTAGACCGGAGAGTAGCAATGTAACTAGCCATTCATCGTCAACTGCGAAACCAATGTTTCTGAGCTTGCGAGCAGTACACATAATTTTGCTCACATATTTCTCTACGTTTTGACATACAGTAAGTGAAGTATTATAGAGATCACGCAGCAGCCCATCACAGCGTGTCAACAAAGAGCCATCAAATACTTATGAAAACGTATCCCATACTTCTTTTGCAGTACTACTCTCTTGCATGTGCACGTAATTTATTTAGTCAACTAGTAAATTTATCTTAGTTTTTGCCTTTGTGTCTCGTTTTGTGTCCACAATGACACATGTGGTGGGGTCTATGCAGTTCCACAACTCCTCTTGGTGTAGGTAAGTTTTTAGAGCAAATCGCCATGTTACGTAATTATCTCGGCCGGTTAACTTTTCAATTAATGCCAATTGATTGTTTGCTGACAATTTAAGAACCCTTATTCCAGATGTTACGAGAAAACACTTTTCAATTGTCGTATTGACGTTTTAGGTTAACTTCATTACTTTTCTCAGTAAGTAAGCCATTCTGGGCTTCCCTGGGCTTTTCTGGCTACATAACCTATTAAATTTTCTTAAAAGAATTTATTATTTCAGGAGAAAAACTTATATTTAAGAATTTAGTGTTAAAATTACAACTTAACTGTCTACAGGCGCACAATACAAATTACAATTTTATTAGTTTATGTGTAGTTTCAGTACACTCCTACAGGTCATCGCATCAGTTACAATTGGATTCCCAAGAGGAGATGAAACATTATTTGTTTTAAGATGTGTTATAATTTTTAATTCTTAATAATAGCGTAAGCTTCATTGCGCTGTAAATTAGATTTTTTTGAGAAGAATGCTTCAGGTAAACTACTTCAGGTTAACAAGACAGCATTAAATTAACTGAGGAATGCATATTATCGGATTTTGTAAGCTGGGTCAGCTCCTTGATTAATATTTATATGATCCCATTTTCCGCACATTTTGGCTGAATGAAATAACTTCTTTCTGTAATTCGCCATAGAGCATTATAGGATCGGACACCAACAAAACAAAATTATGAGAAGGCTCTTCTAATTCTTAGTGTACTTGGTCTAAACTACTTTAATACAATTCAATATACAAAAATTTCAACACTGAACCATAAATGGTTCACAATTTCGACATCACCTCCTTGGAAGTGACCGAGTTCCAAGATGTGTTCTGAGTTTTGGAGCTGGGAGACTTTGCAGGAGTAGGGGTGGCTAGTTGGGATAAAAATTTGGGATTAGCTTTAGGAGTAGGGGTACTATCAGAGTTTACCGATGGTATCCCTAGTTTAGACGACAAAGCTGTGTAAGCACTCTTTCACTCTCTGTATTCTCACCTTCTAGTTCCAAAATTTTATTCCTAAGGAAATCGGGTACCTCTGGAAACGTCAGCAGACGTTTGGGTTTTATTGAGTTTTTCACTTAGCTTTTCTTTTTTCCGGACCCTACACATAGTTTAACAAATTAACAACTCTTCTCTTTCGATTATGGTAACTATTATAACTAAATTCAGACAAATGAAGGACGAACAACTCAAAAAAAAAATTGTAATTTTCAACAATATTCCCTGGTTGCTACCCACACTTTGAACAATTGACATAAGTCGCTAACAATAAGAGACTTTTCTGTGGTTATCAATGGCAGAGTGTTGGTAGTGATATTTTCGTTTTTATTTAGTGACCCTATTAAAGTTCCTATTAAAAGACAAGAACCGTGAAATAAGAAAAGGAAAAGGAGGCTCAAATCCAGGTTCTATTCGCAGAAAGGAAGGCGGTACCACATCCAACGACACAGCTAATTATTGTAAAGCCCCAGTTTTGATCGGTTACATTAGAGTACATTAGAGTACCAATTAATTCTCTGTATCGTGTGGGGTCTTTGAATGGTTTTAAATCTCTGTTAAATTTTGAGTGGCAGTCATACAGTGTTTTAATTGGATTGCAATCTACCATTCTGAATTTCTCTAAAATATATTTTTTTTGTTTAAGTCTTACTCCTTTCTTACTTTGGTTAATTTCTATTCTAAAGAAAAACCTAGCAATCTTTGATCTTCAATTTCTCAGCTAATTCTCTCTTAATTTCATTACCAGTTTGTTTTTCGACAGTTCTTTTGTACTCCTTAAATTTTTCAAAAGCTTCTCTCTTTGACTTATGGAAAAAAACCTGGCACCACCTATTATAATCGTATATTAATGTAAGAAGATATCTTGATCCACCGCTGAGTCTGACTCGCATTGGTCCGCAGATACCTGAATGAACAACATTCAGTAACTGCTTACTTCTTCCTTCTCTATCAGTAAAGGGTTTCCTTGCTTGCTTACCTCGTTGACATTGTCACACCACATGGGTAATTTATCATTATCCAATTTATTACTGTGTACCAGTCGCTTTCTGTACAAATCCTGTACGCCTTTACAATGTAGGTACTTCAGTTGTCTATGCCACAGGACCATTTTGTTTGAATTTCTATGCATTATTCATTTGCAGATATTTGAATTCCGTTGCCATAAACAAATTTCAATGTTTTATTTATTAATTCGTTATTCATTTGTAGACATTTGAATTTCGTTGTATATAAAAATATTTCAATATTTTTCATAAAATCAAGTAGACCAAAAAGTTTTCTTTATTTGTTTACCACAAACCTCTAATCACTTCAAACTTTTATTTCATAAGAAACACATCTCTCTGAAGTTGCTCCTACGCTTCAATTCAAAATTAATAGTTAAATATTCTCTCTTTATTAATGAGGTTCTTTCTCATTGAAAATGGTAATTAGAAGAAATACTTATATACAGTAGTGCTAGAAATGAAACCGATCGTACCCAACTGTTATTTTTAGGGAATAGTTTTGGCTAAATTCATTATTTATATTTACAGGAATTCCCAACTAAACACAGAATAACGCTCCATAAAATAACACATTAATTTGTTTTCAGAATAAATTATGATTTTTTTTATTGGAGCAAAGAAGGGGAAATCTACAAGACGTAGTGCCGGACTTTACCGACTAAAAACCCCTCTCCGGGCACCGATCCGAAGATCATGGCCTAAGAGTAGTTAACCATAAAGGTTTAGGAAAATAGAAGGGAAAATTAAAGAGGGACGTAACAATCGCTACATAGTAAAGAAAAGAAGTCCCAAAGAGACGCAGAAGTCTAGACAGCCAAGAGACAAGGTCTCTTGTATCTGTCGGATTCACAGGGTTGGATATCATGCAAGCATGCAATCTCCGGATTAGAGTGTTGAAAGATAGATCTCCGGAGATTGAGGGCATGCTATTTTCTCTGAGGCTATGAAATATGAAAAAATATGCAAGAAATCCGAAAAAAGTACAAGAAAAAATAACAATAACAGAGAAAACAGCATTACCAAGAAACCGTCTTCAAAAGTTCTATCAAAAAGGCTGAGGACTGGAATGTTCCCGTTGGAGTTTCACATATCTGTCTGTATATAAAGCAGTTACTTTCATTTTATGGAAAGTTTTCCACAGTATGGGCATACGTTTCAACTCATCTTACATCTGAGAATTAAGCACGTTTGTAGTAATTATAATATTAAAATTGTGCCGTAGTAGTTTTTGCTTATATTTTAATCTATAATTTATGACGGAAAATGTGTTTCCTAAATAATTATATTGTGTATATCTGTATATTTTTCCACTGAATAATTGGAGGTTGAAAAAATCGGCAATGTGTCGAAACCATTTTATAACACCAAACTAATATTAAAATATCGACATAAGTTAAACAAAGTAGTTTTATTTGTAAAGTTATGTTATATTAAAATATTTGGGAATCTCATTTATGGTCATCCACTGTAGGTTGAAATACAAGGATGAGATTGATTCGAAACAGTTCTACCATCAAAAATATTATAACAAATTGAAAAATCATCACGATATTCCTTTGCTCTGTCAATTTGCTGAGACCGTGGATTAAAACGAATTATAAGAAACGATATAACTGAATCACAATTTGGTGTTATATCAATACAATGTAAGAAACAAATCAAATTTGCTTGAGAGAAGACAACTTTTTTCTAAATTACATACTTTTGACATATGCCATAAAGAAACGTAATTTGACATGTTATTTTATTTTTTGACAAACAATTCGTTGCTATTGATACTTGAAAGTTTGGAAGGAAGGAAAATAACGGAGCGATTTTTAATTAGGGATGTCTCAATATGATTATACGGCGTTGTATAACACGATATTTTACACTAAAAATTCTCTGTACTCTGTAATATTGTATAACTTTGGTTAACTTTTGATATATATACAAATCGGGATTCTTTTTTACAGTTTCAAAGACATTTTAGTGTTTTGTTAATATATCATATGTCCTAACTTTATTTGAGTGAACTTTAAATATGATATGATATGGTAATATTTTGATCCAGCAAAATTAAAGCCCACGGGAAATTTTCATGTGGCTTGATTTCCGAGAATTTCATAATTAATTAACACTATTTGAAATCAGAGCTCTAAAATAGATATATTTCGTTATTAATGTAATTGTTACAATATTCCGCCTTGATTAACTGCAATAAATTATGTATCTAAGGGAATCCAAATTTAAAAAACAATAGAACACTTGTTGTAACCTAGCATCTGTTATTTACATCTGTTCCCAAAACTTAATTTAAAATATTAACAATTTCAGCATTCAAGAGATGCTGCGAAACTTTAGAACAGTAGGTGTCTCACCATTCAAAAAATCAACAACTACATACACGCCATTAATTTATTTCAGATGTAATTCATGAGGAATAACACATAATTTCTAATGAAAGTCAAATTTGAGGATTAACATCAGTGAATCAAATTTAAATGTGTGTGGTTTAAATTAATGGTTAAGACTTGAATAATACTATATGGAATAAATAATGAAATTATTTATTAACAATTTCTTAAAACGAGAGAATAAGTTTATGAGAACTCTGGTTCTGTACGTGTGTTTTGACAACTAACTGTCAACTGATGTTGGAGTTATTTCATTTTGCTTGTTGGCCGATTTTATAATGGCCTTACCAAGTATACAAAGTTGTTATTCTAAATTGTCGAGATATTCTTAACACAGGATCCTATAATAATAATCGAGGAGCTATTTTCCTGTCACAGTTAACTGTGTGGCATTCTGCTGATATAATTTAATTTACAATGCGAAAAAATATCTTATTCTTGAAAATAAAGCTTACGCTATAACAGAGTCAAGAATTGAGACGCAATTTACTTAGAAAATCATTTATTTAGAATACCGATCAGACATGTAGTAGATGTTAAGATTCTGCATATAGCATATAGATTAACCAAGTAAATTGTGTGTCATCTCTTGAATGTTTATCTTTCTTTTCAGTTATGTTTTACCTTATTGCACGGTAAAGTAGATTTTTTAGAAAAATACTACTTAATATGATCCCAGGTTCCTATAATCGCGATTATAAGATTAGCAACTAAGCAGAATGAAAATACCCCAACATGCCCAAGTTGTCTAATTTGTCAGCAAATTGTCAAAACGTGTGTAGTGGTTACGAGCTCTCAAGAAAACGTGGAGACACTTAAAATATATATGCACTAAAGTAGATGAAAATTTCATCAAAATTACAAATGATAGTGTTCTTAATTATAAATTTCATATCAACAAAGATTGCAAATTTTTACACAGAAAATTGTGATTTGATTTTGTTTATAAACTGTGTTGTCATTATTTGAACTTGTCATCTAGACATGAGGAATCTAAATAAATTTTGACATAAAATTAGAAAAATTAGAAAGATTGGTATCTTAGTGTTGTTTGAGGGTGATAATCCAACCAAACGTGAAAGAGAGAAATTCAGTACCTAGTTGAAATTTGCCGCTCACTAATTCTTGCTTAAAGAATCAACTACGTGAATTATTTTTTGATTTAAAAAGGTGACATATTTAAACAGTTACAATAATAGCAACCTACTGTCCGAAGATTCCGATTACGAGTCACTGAAATCAAGTCAGTTGTAGATGTCTCGACGACATTTATTTTCCATCAAAGGAATACTGTCTGTGAATCTGTCAGATCATTAACATGTGAATAGAAATTGTTTTCATTAACTTTATACTTAAATGCAGAAATATATTTTGCTGCTAAGAGAGGTGGGGGATGAAATTGAAAACAAGTAACTTGCCTGATGTATATACACATAAATAAAATTTTAATTAATTTGTTATTACAAAATTAACGAACATTTTGGAGTGAGCGTTGTATTAAGTGACATTTTGCAATCTTTCATATTTCAGTAGCAACGAAGGAAGATTACGTCACCTTATGATGTATGTCAGCCTGTCCAATTATAGGCAAGAGTTATGGTTAATTCAATTAAACCTAATTCGAAATATGTTGTTTGGAAACACGTTGTCCTCTTTCAAATAAATTTGATTTGATCTTATATTGTATTAATATTACATCAAATTGTGGTTCAGTTATATTTTTTGTTATAATTCTATTTGTTTGAATCCACAGTGTCAACAAATTGACAGAGCAAAGAAATGTCGAGATGAGTTATAATAACTTTAATGGTAGAACTGTTCCGAATCAATTTCATCCTTATTTTTCAACTTACACTAAATGACTATAAATGTGGCTCCCAAATATTTAAATATAATATAACTTTCCAAATAAAACTACTTTGTTTAAGTTTTGTGGTTAATTTAATTAATTTTAACCTCCAATTAGTTAGTGGAAAGAAGTACTTAAATGATATATGCGACATAATTTTAGGAAACACATTTACTGATTACAGTACAGATTAAATTTTAAGGAAGAATAACTTCGTCACTATTCTAAAATTATAATTAGAATAAACAAGCTTAATTCTCATATGTACTATAGGTCCGTACTATCGAAAAATGGAAATCGAGATGGCGATGTGTGGGACAAGAATTGAACTTCTATCCAAAGAAAATTTCGACACGAGGTGGATTCAGGTAGAGGCGTTACTTACCAAAATCGATACCTGGGATTTCGTTAATGGTGAAGTATCAAAGCCAGTTATATGTCAGGGTGACACAAAAAGTGTATCAGCGCTTAAAACGTGGATGTAAATAAGATAAAAAGGTAAATGCGGACATAATCCTATGCATAAGCCCATCGGACCTCAAGAGTATCAAAGGATGCGAGATTCCCAAAGATTGAAATTGGAGTCAATCCATGCTTCAAATGGACCGGCACTATTGGAACAATTATTTTATATATTTTATATATAATATTTATTTAAGTATAAATAAAATTGGATAACGATAAATTACCCACGTGGTGTGACATATGTGAACGAGGTAAACAAGCAAGGATACCCTTTACTGACAGAGAAGTAAGAAGTAAGCAGTTACTGAATATTGTTCATTCAGACATCTGCGGACCAATGCGAGTCAGAACCAGTGGTGGATCAAGATATCTTCTAACATTTAGGTGTATTTTCTCATGTCAAAAGGAGAATTTCTTGAAATATTTAAGGAGTACTAAAGAACTGTCGAAAAACAAACTGGTAATGAAATTAAGAGAAAATTAGCTGAGAAATCAAGATCAAAGAATGCTAAGTGTTTTTTGGAATAGAAATTAACCAAAGCAAGAAAGGAGTAACACTTAAACAAAAAAAATATATTTTAGAGAAATTCAGAATGATAGATTACAATCCAGTTAAAACACCCTATGACTGCCACTCAAAAGTTAACAGAGATTTAAAAATGTTTAAAGTCCCCACACGATACTGAGAATTAATTGGTAGTCTAATGTAGTCTAATGCAGCCGATCAAAACTGGGGCTTTACAATAATTAGCTGTGTCTTTCTGACAATCGAACCTGGATTTGAGGCGCTTTTTCAGTTTCTTATTTCACCGTTTTTGTCTCTTAATAGGAACTTATTCTGAAATGGAACTGGCGAAGTGCCGTGTGGTCCCAATAGGACTCTGAAGCACTCGAACTTCTTGCAGGCACGCTTGCTGTTTTCGCATTTCATGACCGCTAATTGAGTTATTAAATTGTTTATAGTACGAAAACCAAAACTTAATTCAGTTGTTTCTTGAATTGGTAACCAAGGTTACCAACCAAGTAAACAATTTTTTTTATTTGTCTGAATTTAGTTACTAACTAATTTCAGACAAAAGATGGACAGATTTCAGTAGTTGCTACCCAAACTTGGATAAATGACGATCGTTACCGCTGCCATTGGTAACGACAGAAAAGTCTTTTATTATTAGCAACTTTTGTCAATTGTTCAAAGTGTGGTTAGCAACCAGGGAATATTGTTGATAGTAACAATTTTGGTGTGAGTTGTTTGTCATCCTTCTGTTTGAATTTAGTTATAATAGTTACCAAATTCGAAAGAGAAGGGTTGTTAATTTGGCTGGTAACATCGGTTACTAAATCAATAAACTATGTGTAGTGTCCGGAAAAGAGACAAGCTAAGTGAAAAACTCAATAAAACCCAAAAGTCTGCCGACGTTTCCAGAGGTACCCAATTTCCTTAGTGTTCAAATTTATGTATATTGAATTGTATTAAAGCATTGCATATTCTTCAGACAACAAAAGTATGTTTTACTTTTGATTAATATACATATCGCCTTCATTGCTGTTGGAACCTGAATATGTACAAAATGTAATTTGATTTCAAAACTGAACTTGAACAATTATTTGGTAACTTACAATTTCGTCGTTGAAAAGACGAAAACTACAAAAGAAATAAGTATTTACTCTTTACACGTGAGCTGTTTGTTTCATTTTTTAGCTTTCAATGCAAACACAAATTTAAACAATATCGTTTTGTCATGAAAATATTTTTGTTTATATTCAAAAAATAATAATAATTTTTTCCAGATTGATGTTTTTAATGAACTCAGAAGTCAGATTTATCTAGTAATAGAGGTCCTTATGATATTCCTTCTACAGTATTGAATGAATTGTGGATTATAATTAACAAAGCGTCTAACCATGAAATTTAACTTGTTTTTAAAATGTGCTTTATTTCCTAATGCACAGAAAAATTCATTTATTATACCTACCTTAAAGAATGGAGATAGTTTACTTGTAACAAATTTAGGCCTATATGAAAAATGTTTTGTATTCCATAATTGTCCAAAAAAATTCATTTCCAAAATAATTATGCCATAGTTCCAAAATATTATAAATGAGAGTCAACACGGATTTTGCAAATGTAAATCTTCTACGACCAACCTTCTTATTTATAACAATTCGACAGTTATCATTTACAGGTTGATGTTGTTTATACAGACTTTTAAAAGGCATTTGATAGAATCTGCCATGATTTATTGTTTGCTTAACTAACTGGGCTGGAGTTGTCAAGTAAGTTTTCCACTGTAGATAATCATAACGATTGTAATGTAAAGTGATTAGTTTTTAAAAAAAAATAAATCAACACTATTTTCGAAAGTTACACTTTAGGTAAAAGGTTTTAATGTAATATGTTTGAAATTTAGAAATGTGTAATAGATTAGGCGGTAGTTTATCTAGAAAAGTTGGTTTGGCTCAAACTAAAATGAATTTGCGTAAATGTAAAAGAAAAGCTGGTGAATATTCTGGTGCTGAAAGAGTTCAAACACAGAGGTTCAAGAATACAGATATTATTAAAAAGCACTGATTGCAGAACAATTTTTAAATGGGATGGACAGTAATTTAGCATATAAATTCCAGCTTAAAGTATGCGTTATTGTTGAAGAAGAAATTATGAGTAGAAATATTTAATCTTTCCATTTCTCTGTTAACATCATCTATTACTGACTAGTAATTAATAAGTTAACTTAGTTGTCACGCCCTTCCAAATTCTGTCAATGTCAAAACTTTTCGGGTTATTCATCAAACTCTCTAATACCCTCAAAAATTATTTCTTTTTACAAATTGCAAATTTAAATAAAGCATCCTAAGAACTCCATTTACAATTCAACGCATATGGAGAGTTACTACCACGATTTTAACACATTTTTAAAGCAAGTATGGAACATATAAGTAAAACAAGTAATCGTGTCTCACTTCTTGAATGTCTATAATAGTGTAAGCGTTCCTTTTAATTATGTTGCCCTTGTTGCACTATAAAGTAGATATTTAGAAAAATACTGGTTAATAGGATCCCAGGCTCTGCGATGCTTTGTCGTATAAAATAACCTCTTTTTATAATCGGTATCGCGATTATAAGATCAGCAATTAACCAGAACGAAAATATTCCAACATTAGTTGACTAAGTTGTCAGAGAGTTGTCAAAACGTGCGTACTCGTTAGGAACACTCAAGAAAACGTGGAGACACTAAAAATATATATGTAACAAACCAACAAAAAATGCTATTACTTATAAATTTCTACTGTAAAAAGATTGCAAATTTTACGCGGAAAATTGTAGAATAGAAATCAATATTTCATGATTTGGTTTAAAAGTTGTGTTGACATTATTTGAACTTGTCATCCAAACATGAGGAATCTAAATAATTTTCTTCATAAAATTAGCAAATATGGAAACATTGGTATCTTAGTGTTGTGGGAGAGTGATAACCCAACCAAAAGTGAAAGAGAAAAATTGTCGCTCACTAATTCAAGCTGAAAGAATCAACCACGATAATTTACTGTTGATTTAAAAAAGTGAAATATTTAAACAATTTCAATAATGGCAACTTTTTGTTTGAAGGTTTCGATTACGAGTCCTGAAAAATCATGGAAATCACGAACTTTCAAGTTTCAGTAGCAACGAAAGAATTTTGTTTATCAAATAAAAGAAAATAACATTTATGTTGCTAAGATTACGTTTCCTTGTGACATATGCCAGACATTACAATGTAAACAAAACATCCAATGTCCAATTAAACCATATTCGAAATATGTAATTTAAAAAAAGTTGCCTTCTTTCAAGTAAATTTGATTTCAGTAAGAAGAAATGCTAGTTGTGCCTATGTTGATGATGGCCGGTTATTCTCAATTGATGAATCAGAACTAAATTAATTTAAAAAAAAACTGAAAAACACATATTGGAATTAAAATAATGGAAACCCCAAGTAATTTTTTGGGAATGCAAATAGAAAGTTTTAGTATTTATGTGGAACAAATTTTAAACAGATTTGAAAAGACTAATGCTAGTCCTAATACTATTCCTGTCGACCCTCACATAACACAGCCTGTTCCGTCAAGTTTTACTTGGCGACCACCGCAAATAATCTGACTTAGAGACAATAAATCTGTTGCCAGTTTAGGAACACATAATACTTTTGGAAAAAGCACCTTTTTGTTTTGACCTTCATCGTCATAATGGTCCAACCTCACTTATACTGAGCATTGCACAGATTATACTTTGTTGTCTGCGACTCTGATTTTATGTATGACAGAGTCATATTTTCAAGCATGTTCTTACGTCTTGTCATGTGTGACGATGCACCGGAAGCCACTTGCCATGGGTCATTTCGGCTGGATGTTGCCTCAAACACAACAGCATATGATGAACTACTTGCTTTTTGTTGAACATTCTTGGTCCTGGATTTGCATTTGAGGACTTTTATGACCTTACTTGTTACAAGTGTAGCACCTTGAATTCTTACTTGGTTGTTGGTTGTTTTCTTGATGACTGACAATACTGTTGAGTCACTTTCAGGTTGTTTAACATCTTGTGATAGTTTTGATTTCACAGAAACTGAAGTTATCTTCATGCCGGAGCTTTCAATAGCAATAATCATTGGTTGATAGGATTCTAGTAGACTGGAGAGTAGCACTGTAAATAGCCATTCATCGTCAACTTCGAAACCAATGTTTCTGAGCTTGTGAGCGGTACACATTATTATGCTCACATATTTCTCTACGTTTTAACATGCAGTAAGTGAAATAATACAGAGATCATGCAGCAGCCCATCACAGCGTGTCAACCAAGAGTTATCCCATACTTATTTTGCAGTCTACTCTCTTGTATGTGCACGTAATTTATTGAGTCAACTAGTAAATTTATCTTAGTTTTTGCCTTTGAGTCTCGTTTTGTGTCCACAATGACACATGTGGGGGGTTTTATGCAGTCCACAACTTCTCTTACTGTAGATGTGTATTTACAGCAAATCGCTAGGTTACGTAATTATCTCGGCCGGTTAACTTTTCAATTAATGCCAATTGATTGTTTGCTGACAATTTAAGAACCCTTATTCCAGATGTTACGAGAAATCACCTTTCAAATGTCGTATTGACGTTTTAGGTTAACTTTATTACTTTTCTCAGTAAATAAGCCTTTCTGGGCTTAAAAGAATTTATTATTTCTCAAGAAAAATTTATATTTAAGAATTTAGTGTTAAAATTACAACTTAACTGTCCATAGGCGCACAATTCAAATTACAATTTTAACAGTTTATGTGTAGTTTTAGTGCACTCCTACCAGCTCATCGCATCAGTTACAATTGGCTTCCCAAGAGGAGATGAAACATTATTTGTTTTAAGTAGTGTCAAAATTTTTCATTCTTTATAATAGTGTAAGCTACATTGCGCTGTAAATTAGATTTTTTTTAGAAGAATGCTTCAAGTAAACTAATTAGGGTTAACAAGACTGCATTAAGTTAACTAAGGAAAGCATATTATTATATTTAGTTCGCTGGGTCAGCATCAGTAATATTTATACGATCCACATTCCGCACATTTTGGCAGATTGAAATAATCTCTTTCCGTAATTCGCCAAAGAGCATTATGGGATCGGATACCGAACAAAACAAAATTACACAAAGATCAGTTGTTAAGATTGTCAATGAGTTGTCAAAGAATACGAACCGTATTCCATATCAGTCTTCAGAATTTTTGCCAAACTAATTTAAGTGTTTCTTTTCTATGAAGCCTTTTTTCTAAATGTTAGTGTATTTATCTTTTTGCTTTAATTCAATTCAATATACATAAATTTGAACACTGAAAAATTTCTAACATTATCTCAATCATCTAAATCTTATCAATATTAAAATTTGCCCTAATGTGTATTATTTATTTTCTTGAAAAATATTACTTTTTACCAGTGTGCGTTTATATTCGGATTCAAACTCAGATAAATTTTTATTTATTTATAGATTTTATTATGATTAACCATGAGTGACAATAAAGTATGTATCTAAGGACATTTATATAAAATTTAAAAAACAAAAGAAAACTTACTGCATTGTCCCGGATGTGAATCGGGACGGTCTCAGTCGGGGATCGTCGTATCGGTACGGATATTCGAACCGGCACGACTTGGGCGCCGTGTCTGAAGGACAAAACTGGTGGGGTGCATATATACATATATATATATATATATATATATATATATATATATATATATATATATCATCAGTTATCAGTTACTAAATCAATAAACTATGTGTAGTTTGAGGAGAAAAGACAAGCCAAGTGAAAATCTCAATAAAACCCAAAAGTCTGCCGGCGCTTCAAGAGGCCTTAAGATTAAAATATCGGAACTAGAGGGTGAACTACAACGAACGAAAGTATGTAATGCAGTAAGCTGTCTGCTAAACTGCAGACACCTTCGGTAAATCCTGGAAATACTCCTACTTCTAACACCAATCCTTTCTCCCAACTAGCCACCCCACACCTCCAAAACGCAAGTTTTCCACGAAGTGGGTCACGCCTATAAAGGTGATGTCGAAATCGTCTGATGATGACGCACCCCTGTGCTCACCGAAAGGACATGAAAGTACTGGAAGTCTTTATATCCATTAAGGTCAAAAGCCAAAAGTGAATAATTGGAACAGTTTACCAGCATCTGGTTCTGATTTTTATTCCAATCATTGTGCATCAGTGGATATATTTTTGGTAACTGGAGATTGAAACCTGCCCCGAGTGAATTAGACTAATGATGAGTATAGTGTTTTCATGAGTTCTGAGGTTTACTCATTAAACTATCACTTATCATTAGTTGATTGGGATTTACTTTTTAGCAATATGGATGTTAATGATTGTGAGCACAAATCTTATGAAATTTTATAAAATATGTTCCAACTTGATCTACCTGTAAAAATATTTAAGAACTATGTTTCTTAAGTTGTTCTATAAAGGGCTTATGACATTAACAATTCGTTATTCCTTTGCAGATATTTGAATTTCGTTGTCATAAACAAATTTAAATATTTTTCATAAAATCAAGTAGCACAAAAAGATTTCTTTATTTGGTTACCACCAAACTTTTATCAGTTCATATCGAAACATACCTCTCTTTTACAAAATTTGTTTTCAGAATAAATTCAATAAATTAAGATTGAAATCTGAAAGTACTATGTAAAAGGCAAATGGTGGAAAGATTCTAGTGGTCCAAGAATTGGATTTAATTGTACGTATAATTTTCATCTGTATTCAAGATTTTTATAATTAATGATATATTTTATGCTAAAACACACACAATTAAATTATTTAATTTAAATAGAAAACAAATAAACTATTTCGACGATTCGTTGGACATCAGGAATTAGTTACACATTGACAGACTGATTACTATCATATAAATGAAGATGAAATGAGCTATGACAAAGCCACACGATATCGGGAAATATGAAAAAAAAATCCAAGAAATCAAAAAAAGTACAAGAAAAAATCCCAATAAAGAAGAAAACAGCATTACCAATAGTTCTACCAAAAAGGCTGAGGACTGGAATGTTCCCTTTGGAGTTCCACATATCTGTCTGTGTATAAAGCAGGTACTTTCATTTTGAGAATTAAGCATGTTTATAATAATTATAATTTTATAATTGTGGCGAAGAAATTTTTCCTATTGTAATCTGTACTTTATGACGGTAAATGCGTTTCCTAAATAATTATGTTTATATCATAAATAATTATGTCGTATATAGCTGTAAATCTTTCTACTGAATAATTGGAGGTTGAAAAAATCGACAATGTGTCGAAACCATTTTATAACACCAAACTAAATTGTCGACTTAAGTTAAACTAAGTAATTTTATTTGTAAAGTTAAGTTATATTTAATTATTTGTGAATCTCATTTATAGTCTTCCAGTGTAGGTTGAAATATAAGGATGAGATTGATTCGAAACTGTTCTACCATCAACAATATTATAACAAATCGAAAAATCATCACGATATTCCTTTGCTCTGTCAATTTGCTGACAATTAGAATGAGAATTATAAGAAAAGATATAACTGAACCACAATTTGGTGAAATACAATATAAGAATCAAATCAAGTTTTGCTTGGGAGAAGACAACTTTTTTTCTAAATTAAATACTTCTGACATATGTCATAAGGAAACGTAATCTTAGCAACATAAATGTTTTTTTTTTGACAAACAATTGGTTGTAAATGTAGACGAGAGATCTGCAACTGATTTGATTTCAGTGTCTTTCAGGACACGTAATCTAAACCTTCAGTCAGTAAGTTGCTATTTTTGTAACTGTTTAAATATTTCACCTTTTTAAATCAACAGTAAATTCACGTAGGTGATTCTCTCAGCTTGAATAACTGAGCGACATATTTCAAAACTGAAATTTTCTTTTTCAACATTGGTTATCACCCTCAAATGATATACTAACTAATCTTTCCATATTTGATAATTTTATATCGCAAATTATTTAGATTCCTCATGTCTGGATGACAAATTCAAATAATATCAACACAACTTATAAACCAAATCGTAAAATAGTAATTTCTATTTTACAATTTTCTGCGTAAAAATTGATTTGCAATCTTTGTTCGGTTGAAACTTATAATTAATGGCTTTATCATTTGCAGTTCTGCTAAAATTTTCATCTACTTTGGTGCATATATATTTTTGGTGTCTCCATATTTTCTTGACAGTATGCGTGTTTTGACAATTCACTGACAACATCGAGAACTAAAGATGGAGTATTTTCGTTCTGCTTATTCGCGATACTGATCATAGAATGAAGGTATTTTATACTACCAAACATCGCGGACCCTTGTATCCTATTAAGCAGTATTCTTCTAAAATATCTGTAATAATAATAATAATAATATCATAATTGAAAAGAAAGTTTATGCTCCTATAGACATTCAAGAAGTGAGACACAATTTACTTGCTTTACCTATATGCTCCATACTTGCTTTAAAAATATGTTAAAATCGTGGTAGTAACTCTCCATATGCGTTGGGATGTAGATGGAGTTCTTAGGATGCTTTATTTAAATTTGCCATCTGTAAAAAGAAACAATTTTTGAGGGTATTGCAAAAATTATCTTCAAAAATTGATTGAATAAATCATATTGTGGAAGAGACTGAAAAACACAGTGACCAAAGGTTTTTTTGAAAGAAGGAAAATAACGGAGCGATTTTTAATTAAGGATGACTCAATTTGATTATACGGCGTTGTAGTGCATTGATTCAGTCAACCAAAGGGGCGGTATATATAACACGATATTGTACACTAAATACTCTCTGTACTATGTAATATTGTATAACTTTGATTAACCTTTGATATATATACAAATCGGAATTCTTTTTTACAGTTTCTAAGACATCTTGGTGTTTTGATAATATATCATATGCCTAACTTTACTTAAATGAATTTTAAAATGATTGGTATTATTTTGATTCAGCAAATTTAAAGCCCGCGGGAATTTTTCATGTGACTTGATTTTCGAGAATTTCATGACTAATTAACACTATTTGAAATCAGAGCTCTAAAATAGATATATTTTGTTATTAGTGTAACTGTTCCAATATGATTGATTAACTGCAATAAATTATGTACCTAAGGGAATTCAAATTTAAAAAACAATACAACACTTATTGTAAATTAGTAACTGTTATTTACAATTATTCCTACAACTTAATTTGAAATATTAACAATTTCAACATTCAAGAGATGCAGTAAAACTTGAGAACACTAGGTATCTCATCATTCAAAAACTCAACAACTACATACACGCCATCAATTTATTTCAGATGTAATTCATAACACATAATTTCTTAAAAGAGTCAAATTTGATGATTAACATCAATGGATTGATTTTAAATGGAAAATGTGTAGGGTTTAACATAATGGTTAAGGCTTGACTAATACCATATGGAATAAATAATGAAATTATTTACTAACAATTTCTTAAAACAGGAGAATAAGTTTTTGAGAGACTCTGAAGCCGATGTCGTTTGCCTGCAAGAAACATTCCTAAAACCGGACATGGGATTCTTTATCCCAGGATACTCTATCCTCCGGGCTGGTGGAGGGGATGGCATTCTGATCCGGAACTCCATCAGGCACCAGAGGATCGATACGTCCCTCTTTCTGGGCGAGTCGATTGGAGTCGAACTCGCCCTAGAAAGTGGTCCGCTTAGGATTGTCTTGGCTTATGTTCGACCGACTGAGAGAGTTTCCTGACTCAATCTCCCGTCCATCCTGCATCCCAACTGTCGTACAGTCATTGCTGGGGACTTCAACAGTAAGCACACAGCGTGGGGTTGTGTAAAATCTAACACCAACGGCGGTTTCCTGCTGCGGGCGTCACTGGACTACCGGTTCTCGGTGGAAACCACCGAGACGCCAAACCACTTCCCTGATAGTCCCTCATGCCGATCTGATATCCTTTCCATTTTCCTCTGCAAAAACATCACAGAGGTGCCGGAGGTCATTAACTACCAGGTGTTGTCTTCGGACCACAACCCGATCTCCCTGGCACTTAACGAGAATTGTTGCCAGTGGGAGCCTCGTAAGAGGAAAACCAACTGGTTGCAATTCCGTTATTTAATGGAAACCACCGATTTGCGGTGCAGGATTTTGAACTCTGAAAGGGATATAGACGGTGAAGTGGATAGGCTGTCAAATGACATCCTGACAGCCTTAGAACGGTCGACGCATGCTTGCCCTAACATCTGCAAGCAGCATAGTCTTCCTGGCGAGGTTGTCACCCTCATCAGGAAGAAAAACCGTAGCAGGAAACTTTGGCAGCGTACTCGGGACCCCTTCATCAAGGCCCGGTACAACGCCCTGAGCCGTGAGGTCCGGGCCTGCCTGCTTGAACTCCGGAGCTCCTCGTTCCAGGAGTTCATAGCAGAGGCCGAACTCCATCCTCGTCGGACCTGGAAAGTCATAAGGTCTATCCGAGGGAGGCGTATGCGCTATCCGCACCTTGTTCATGATGGCATCAAAGTCGTCCTGGACAAGGATAAAGCGGAGGTGAGCGGCAATGCTCTTCAAACGCCAGTCTTCCTGGGTTTGTTGTAGAGCACAACTCCATCAGCCGTCAGGTGGACTCTATGACTTTCCCAAAACCTGATAGTGGCATTCTTCCTACTTCTCCCAGCGAAGTCAGAGGTATCCTTAAAGCCCTCAATAACCGGAAAAGTCCCGGCCCAGACACCATCCCCAACGTGGCCCTTAAGAAGCTTGCTACCATTCAGGTGGTAATGCTTACTAACATTATAAATGCGATGCTCCGTCTCCACTACTTCCCGTCGGCATGGAAGGTGGCGACGGTAGTGTCCATTTTAAAACCCAACAAACCTGCCCACCTTGCTAGCAGTTATCGTCCCATTAGCCTCCTTTCTTCGCTAAGCAAGGTGGCGGAGCAGGTTATTCGGACTCGGCTTGAGGAATTTATGGCCTTCTTATCTGATCGGCACTATCCGCTCTTTCCTGTCCAACCGCTCCTTTCGTTCCAGGGTTGGAAGCGAGTTCTCTTCTTCGAGAACTATTACCGCTGGTGTCCCGCAAGGCTCCAAACTATCTCCTACTCTCTTCAATCTCTATTGTAGCGACATACCATCTTGTCCTAGAGTTACTATAGCAATGTATGCCGATGACGTTGCTTTAATTAGCTCCCACAGATGTACAGTTTATGCGGAGATCCATATTAGGAACTTCCTGCCTAAACTGCTCTGTTGGTACTCTCGATGGAGATTGGAGATCAATCGTTCTAAATCCGAAGCTATCTTCTTCTCAAATCGACGAAGGTTGCCACCTAAATTCCTTATCAATGATCACCAAGTTGAGTGGAGTCCCAGCGCCAAGTACCTGGGTGTCATACTTGACAAGAAACACAGTTTCTCTCGCCAGGTCGCTTTGGTAAAGTGGAAAGCTCTAGTAGCCTTTGTTGCTTTGAAATCTTTCTTCCTTTCTAAACGTCTTTCCTCTTTAGTTAAGCTGCGTGTTTTTAACGCGACAGTCCACTCTCTTTTCACTTATGCTTTTCCTATATGGGGCACCGCCGCCCCTTGGCTCATTAGGTCCCTGCAAGGGACCTACATGTGGCCAGTGAGGTCGGCCCTTGGTGTCCCATACTATATTCGTGACAGACAAGTCTGTTTCGAATACAACATTTCCTCTCTTTTGGAGCTGCGGCGCAAACATGCCCTCAATCTCCGGAGATCTATCTTTCAACACTCTAATCCGGAGATGGCATGCTTGCATGACATCCAACCCTGTGAATCTGACAGATGCAAGAGACCTTGTCTCTTGGCTGTCTGGACCTCTGCGTCTCTTTGGGACATCTTTTCTTTAGTATGTGGCGGTTAGCTGCAAACCTCTTTAATTTTTTCCTTCTCCCTATTTTCCTAAACCTATATGGTTATACTCTTAGGCCATGATCTTCGGATCGATGCCCGGAGAGGGGTTTTTAGTCGGTTAGTCCGACACTGCCTTCGACATCCAACAGAATGCGTCTTGTATATTTTCCCCTATTTGACCCAATAAAAAAAAGAGAACTCTGGACCTGTACGTTTGTTTTGACAACTGACTGACAACTGATATTTCAGTTATTTCATTTTGCTTGTTGGTCGATTTTATATTGGCGATACCAAATATAGAAAGATGATATTCTAAATTGTCGAGATATTCTGAACACAGGATTCTATAATAATAATGGAGGAGCTATCCTCCTGAGACAGTTAACAGAGAAACATTCTTCTGATACAATTTAATTTACAATGCGAAAAAACATCTTATAATTGAAAATAAAGCTTACGCTATAACAGAGTCAAGAATTGAAACACAATTTTCTTAGAAAAGCATTTATTTGGAATACCGATCAGACATGTGTTAGATGATGATATTCTTCCAGGTAAATAGAAAGGAAGAATGTATGAATATTGAATGTGTTTCTTTTGTTTGATAAACAAACTGCCTTCGTTGCTAATGAACCCAGATTATGTACAAAACTATTCTTTGGTAAATTTACCTTCTAAACTTGTTCATTTAGTTATTGCGAAGAGCACAAAAAACTTGAGCAACTTTTATTTATCTTCTAAAGGGTTCTTATCCCATCAAATAACGTTCGCAAAGTTCAATTTATATTGTGCATCACAATCTTCAAGTTTTGATTCACCACCACGATTTGAACTTTATTTTAAAGCAAGTATGGAGCATGTAGGTAAAGTAAATTGTGTTTCACCTCTTGAATGTTTATAAAGATTTTTTAGAAAAATACTACTTAATAGGATCCCAGGTTCCTATAATCGCGATTATAAATCAGCGACTAAGGCCAAGTTGTCCAATTTGTCAGCTCTCAAGAAAACGTGGAGACACTTAAAATATATATGCACAAACGTAGATGAAAATTTCAACAAAATTACAAATGATACAGCTATTAATTATAAATTTCATCTGAACAAAGATTGCAAATCAGAAAATTGTAAAGTGGAAATCACTTTTTCATGATTTTGTAAATAAAATGTGTTGACATTATTTGAAGTTGTCATCTAGAGATGAGGAATCTAATTAAATTTTGACATAATATTGGCAAATTTGGAAAGATTGGTATCTTAGTGTTATTTGAGGGTAATAATCCAACCAAGCGTGATAGAAAAAATTCAGTACCTAGCTGAAATTTGCCGCTCACTAATTCTTGCTTAAAGAATCAACTACGTGAATTAACTTTTGATTTAAAAAGGTGAAATAATTAAACATTTACAATAATAGCCACCTACTCTCTGAAGGTTTCGATTACGAGTCACTGAAATCAAATCAGTTGCAGATCTCTCGTCGACATTTATTTTGAATCAAAGAAATACTGTCTGTGATTCTGCAGATAATTAACATGTGAATAGAAATTGCTTTTGTTAACATTGTTAACTTTATACTTAAATGCCGATATATACTTTGTTGCTAAGAGAGGTGAGGGATGTCGTCTTTCAAGTAAATTTGAATTGATCTTGCATTTTATTAATATTACATCAAGTTGTGGTTCAGTTATATTTTTTGGTATAATTCTATTCGTTTGAATCCACAGTGTCAACAAATTGACAGAGCAAAGAAATATCGAGATGAGATGAGTTATACTAAATGGTAGAACTGTTCCGAATCAAATTCATCCTTATATTTCAACCTACATTAAATGACCATAAATGTGATTCCCAAATATTTATATATAATATAACTTTCCAAATAAAACTACTTTGTGTACCTTTAAGTTATGTGATTAATTTAATATAAGTTTGGTTGTTAACAAATGGTTTCGACCCATTGTCAATTTTTTTAACCTTCATCTATTCAGTGGAGGTACTTAAAAGTTATATGCAACATATTTTTTTAGGAAACACATTTAGTGATTACAGTACAGATTAAAATTTAAGGAAAAATTACTTCCGCACTAATCTAAAATTATAATTGCTATAAACAAGCTTCATTCTCAGATGATAGATGAGTTGAAACCTAGATCCACACTATGGAAACATTTCCATAAAATGAAAGTACTTGCTATATACAGAGATAGAAATGTGGAACTCAAACGGGAACATTCCAGTCCTCAGCCTTTTTGGTACAACTTTTGAATACGGTTTCTTGGTAATGATGTTTTCTTCTTTATTGTGATTTTTTCTTGTACTTTTTTCGGATTTCTTGGATTTTTTTTCATATTTCATAGCCTCAGAGAAAATATTTGCCGATGTCGTCAGGTTGTGTCGTGGCTCATTTCATCTTCATTTATATGATGGTAATCAGCCTTTCCATGTGAACGTAACTCCTCGTGCCCAACGAATCGTCGAAATACTTTAAAAAGGATATATAAAATTAATATTAAATATTAATTTTATTATATATACCAATTTTATTTGTTTTTCATCTAATTTAAATAATTTAATTGTGTGTTTTAACATAAAATATGACATTAATTATAAAAATCTTGAATACAGATGAAAATTATACTTACATTTAAATCCAATTCTTGGGCCACTAGAATCTTTCCAGCATTTGCCTTTTACATCGTACTTTCAGATTTCAATCTTAATTTATTGAATTTATTCTGAAAACAAATTATGTATAAGAGAGGTAGGTTTCGATATGAACTGATTAAAGTTTTGTGGAAACCAAATAAAGAAATCTTTTTGGGCTACTTGATTTTATGAAAAATATTTAATTTTGCTTATGACAACGAAATTCAAATATCTGCAAATGAATAATGAATTGTTAATGTCATAAGCTCTTTATAGAACAACTTAAGAAACATAGTTATTAATTATTTTTACAGGTAGATCAAGTTGGAACATATTGTATAAAATTTCATAAGATTTGTGCTCTCAATCATTAACATCCATATTGCTTAAAAGTAAATCCCAATCAACTAATGACAAGTGATAGTTTAATGAGTAAACCTCGGAACTCATGAAAACACTAAACTCATCATTAGTCCAATTCACTCGGGGCAGGTTTCAATCTCCAGTTACTAAAAATATATCCACTGATGCACAATGATTGGAATAAAATTCAGAACCAGATGCTGGTAAACTGTTCCAATTATTCACTTTTGGCTTTTGACCATAATGGATATAAAGACTTCCAGTACTTTCATGTCTTTTCGGTGAGCACAGGGGTGCGTCATCATCAGACGATTTCGACATCACTTTTATAGGCGTGACCCACTTCGTGGAAAACTTTTGCGTTTCGGAGGTGTGGGGTGGCTAGTTGGGAGAAAGGATTGGTGTTAGAAGTAGGAGTATTTCCAGGATTTACCGAAGGTGTCTGTAGTTTAGCAGACAGCTTACTGCATTACTTACTTTCATTCGTTGTAGTTCATCCTCTAGTTCCGATATTTTAATCTTAAGGCCTCTTGAAGCGCCGGCAGACTTTTGGGTTTTATTGAGATTTTCACTTGGCTTGTCTTTTCTCCTCAAACTACATATAGTTTATTTATCTGAGTTTGAATCCGAATATAAACACACACTGGTAAAATGTAATATTTTTCAAGGAAAAGAATAATATATATTAGGGCAAATTTTAATATTGATAAGATTTAGATGACTGAGATAATGTTAGAAATTGTTCAGTGTTCAAATTTATGTATTTTGAATTGAATTAAAGCAAAAAGGTCAATACACTAACATTTAGAAAAAAGTTTTCATAGAAAAGAAACACTTAAATTAGTTTGGCAATATTGTGAAGACTGATATGGAATACGGTTCGTATTCTTTGACAACTCCTTGACAATCTTGACAACTGATCTTTGTGTAATTTTATTTTGTTCGGTATCCGATCCTATAATGCTCTTTGGCGAATTACGGAAAGAGGTTATTTCAATCTGCCAAAATGTGGAGAATGTGTATCGTATAAATATTACTCCAGGAGCTGACCCAGCGTACTAAATTTGATAATATGCTTTCCTTAGTTAACTTAATGCTGTCTTGTTAACCCTAATTAGTTTACTTGAAGGATTCTTCTAAAAAAAATCTAATTTACAGCGCAATGTAGCTTACACTACTATAAAGAATGAACAATTTTGACACAACTTAAAACAAATAATGTTTAATCTCCTCTTGGGATGCCAATTGTAACTGATGAGATGACCAGGTAGGAGTGCACTGAAACTACACAAACTGTTAAAATTGTAATTTGAATTGTGCGCCTGTGGACAGTTAAGTTGTAATTTTAACACTAAATTCTTAAATATAAATTTTTCTTGAGAAATAATAAATTCTTTTAAGCCCAGAAAGACTTATTTACTGAGAAAGTAATAAAGTTAACCTAAAACGTCAATACGACATTTGAAAGGTGATTTCTCGTAACATTTGGAATAAGTGTTCTTAAATTGTCAGCAAAAAATCAATTGGCATTAATTGAAAGGTTAACCGGCCGAGATAATTACGTAACCTGGTTATTTGCTAACGAAACACATCTACAGCAAGAGAAGTTGTGGACTGCATAAAACCCCCCACATGTGTCATTGTGGACACAAAACGGGACACAAAGGCAAAAACTAAGATAAATTTACTAGTTGACTCAATAAATTACGTGCACATACAAGAGAGTAGTACTGCAAAATAAGTATGGGATAAATCTTGGTTGACACGCTGTGATGGGCTGCTGCATGATCTCTGTAATACTTCACATACTGCATGTTAAAACGTAGAGAAATATATGAGTAAAATAATGTGTACCGCTCACAAGCTCAGAAACATTGGTTTCGAAGTTGACGATGAATGGCTATTTACAGTGCTACTCTCCGGTCTACCAGAATCCTATCAACCAATGATTATTGCTATTGAAAGCTCCGGCATGAAGATACCTTCTGTTTCTGTGAAATCAAAACTATCACAAGATGTTAAACAACCTGAAAGTGACTCAACAGTATTGTCTGTCATCAAGAAAATTAAAAACAACCACAGAAACAAAGTAAGGGTCCAAGGTGCTACACTTGTAACAAGTAAGGTCATAAAAGTCCTCAAATGCAAATCCAGAACCAAGAATGTTCAACAAAAAGCAAGTAGTTCATCATATGCTGCTGCGTTTGAGGCAACATCCAGCCAAAATGACCCATGGTAAGTGGCTTCCGATGCATCGTCACACATGACAAAACGTAAGAACATGCTTGAAAATATGACGGCTCCTGTCATACATAAAATCAGAGTCGCAAACAACAAAGTATAATCTGTGCAATGCTCAGAACAAGTGAGGTTGGACCATTATGACGATGAAGGTCAAAACAAAAAGGTGCTTTTTACAAAAGTATTAAGTGTTCCTAAATTGGCAACAAATCTTTTGTCTCTAAGTCAGATTATTTGCGATGGTAGCCAAATAAAATTTGACGGAACGAGCTGTGTTATTATGAAGAGCAGAAGTGAGGTAGTATCTTCCTACTGTAGCTTTATGTTAGGGTCGACTGGAACAGTATTAGGATCAGCATTAGTCATTTCAATTCTGTTTAAAATTTGTTCCATATAAATACTAAAACTCTTTTCGGTGTAGAGTCGAATTTGGCATGCCAGCAGCAAGGGAATTGTTTTAACCCATATGGTGACTTGTTCAATTTACATACCATGTTTTCGTCATGATCCAACCCTTCTTGTTAAGTCATAAATAGGTGTCTTCAAGTTCTCCATATAAAAATGCTGTCTTTACGTCTAGTTACTTGATTTTGTGATTATTTTGTACAGCCACAGATAGTAACGTTCGTATTGAACTGATTGTTTGTGCAAAAGTTTCCTGGTAATCAACACGTGCAATTTGTCCATATCATTTCACACACAGATGTGATTTGTAACGTGGTCATTAAATAAATGAATCACTGTCATTAAAGTTGTTATAACAAATCGAAAAATTATCTCGATATTTCTTTTCTCTGTCAATTTGATGACACTGTCAATTAAAACAAATAGAAATATAATAAAAATATAACCACAATTTGATGTAATTTTAATACAATGAAAGAAACAAATCAAAATTACTTGAAAGATGACAACTTTTTTCTAAATTACATATTTCGAATATGGTTTAATTGGTTTTTTTTTTTTTTTTTTTCTGGGGACAGAGAGGGGAAAGTGTAAACCCCCCTCCGGGCACCGATCCGGAGATCATAACCAATTGGAAACCATATGTGCTAGCACATATGGGGGAAAGGGCGTGTATATACATACACGGGTGAAGTTGAACCAGAAGACGGGACTGACAAAGATGCCAGCCCCCTGTCAACTGGTTCCCGGAAGAACAAGCCCAATCTGAGGAAGGTCCTAGAACCTCCCTGGGTGAGGATTGGGCTTGCAGTTGATCCGTCGGCCTCCCGCCACCACTGGCTTGTGGAGCGGGACTGCCCGAAGATGTGTAATTGGTCATTGGACGTTTTGTTTATATTGTAACGTGTGGCACATGTCACAAGGAAACGTAATCTTAGCAACATAAATGTTATTTTCTTTTATTTGATAAACAAAATTCCTTCGTTGCTACTGAAACTTGAAAGTTCGTGATTTCCGTGATTTTTCAGCACTCGTAATCGAAATCCTCAAACAAAAAGTGGCAATTATTGTAATTGTTTAAATATTTCACTTTTTTAAATCAACAGTAAATTAACGTGGTTGATTCTTTCAGCTTGAATTAGTGAGCGACAATTTTCAACTATGCACTGAATTTTTCTCTTTCACTTTTGGTTGGGTTATCACTCTCCCACAACACTAAGATACCAATGTTTCCATATTTGCTAATTTTATGACGAAAATTATTTAGATTCCTCATGTCTGGATGACAAGTTCAAATAATGTCAACACAACTTTTAAACCAAATCATGAAATATTGATTTCTATTCTACAATTTTCTGCGTAAAGATTTGCAATCTTTTTACAGTAGAAATTTATAAGTAACAGCATTCTTTTGTTGATTTATTACATATATATTTTTAGTGTCTCCACGTTTTCTTGAGAGTTGCTATCGAGTACGCACGTTTTGATAACTTTCTGACAACTTAGTCAACTAATGTTGAAGTATTTCCGTTCTGGTTAATTGCTGATCTTATAATCGCGATACCGATTATAAAAAGAGGTTATTTTATACGACAAAGCATTGCAGAACCTGGAATCCTATTAACCATTATTTTTCTAAAAATCTACTTTATAGTGCAACAAGGGCAACATAATTAAAAGGAACGCTTACGAAATTATAGACATTCAAGAAGTGAGACACGATTACTTGTTTTACTTATATGTTCCATACTTGCTTTAAAAATATATTAAAATCGTGGTAGTAACTCTCCATATGCGTTGAGTTGTAAATGGAGTTCTTAGGATGCTTTATTTAAATTTGCAATTTGTAATAAGAAATAATTTTTGAGGATATTAGAGAGTTTGATGAATAACCCGAAAAGTTTTGACAATGACAGAATATGGAAGGGCGTGACAACTAAGTTGACTTATTAATTACTAGTCAATAATAGTTGATGTTAACAGAGAAATGGAAAGATTAACTATTTCTACACATTATTTCTTCTTCAACAATAACGCATACTTTAAGCTGGAATTTATATGCTAAATTACTGTCCATCCCATCTAAAAATTGTTCTGCAATCAGTGCACCAGAATATTCACCAGATTTTCTTTTACATTTACGCAAATTTATTTTAGTTTGAGCCAAACCAACTTTTCTAGATAAACTACCGCCTAATCTGTTACACATTTCTAAATTTCAAACATATTACATTAAAATCTTTTATGTAAAGTGTAACTTTCAAAAATAATGTTGATTTATTTTTTTTTAAAAAACTAATCACCTTACATTACAATCGTTATGATTATCTACAGTGGAAAACTTACTTGACAACTCCAGCCCAGTTAGTTCAGCAAACAATAAATCATAGCAGATTCTCTCAGATGCCTTTTAAAAGTCTGTATAAACAACATCAATCTGTAAATGATTTTCAAGAGCAACAACTGTCGAATTGTTATAAATAAGAAGGTTGGTTGGTCGCAGAAGATTTACATTTGCAAAATCCATGTTGACTCTCATTTATAATATTTTGGAACTATTTTGAAAATGAATTTTTTTGGACAATTATGGAATACAAAACATTTTTCATACAGGCCTAAATTTGTTACAAGTAAACTATCTCCATTCTTTAAGGTAGGTGTAATAAATGATTTTTTCTGTACATTAGGAAATAAAGCACATTTTAAAAACAAGTTAAATTCCATTTTTAGAGGCTTTGTTAATGATAATCCACAATTCATTCAATGCTGTAGAAGGAATATCATAAGGACCTCTATTACTAGATAAATCTGACTTCTGAGTTCATTAAAAACATCAATCTGGAAAAAATTATTATTATTTTTTGAATATAAACAAAAATATTTTCATGACAAAACGATATTGCTTAAATTTGTGTTTGCATTGAAAGCTAAAAAACGAAACAAACAGCTCACGTGTAAAGACTAAATACTTATTTCTTTTGTAGTTTTCGTCTTTTCAACGACGAAATTGTAAGTTACCAAATAATTGTTCAAGTTCAGTTTTGAAATCAAATTACATTTTGTACATATTCAGGTTCCAACAGCAATGAAGGCGATATGTTTATTAATCAAAAGTAAAACATACTTCTGTTGTCTGAAGAATATGCAATGCTTTAATACAATTCAATATACATAAATTTGAACACTAAGGAAATCGGGTACCTCTGGAAACGTCGGCAGACATTTGGTTTTTATTGAGATTTTCACTTAGCTTGTCTCTTTTCCGAACACTACACATAGTTCACACACATAGTTTATTGATTTAGTAACCGAAGTTACCAGCCAAATTAACAACTCTCCTCTTTCGAATATGGTAACTGAATTGGTCTGAATTTAGTTAGTTACAAAATTCAGACAAATAAAAAAATTTGTTTACCTGGTTGGTAACCTTGGTTACCAATCCAAGAAACAACTGAATTAAGTTTAGGTTTTCGTACTATAAACAGTTTAATAACTGAATTAGCGGTCATGAAATAAGTAAACAGCAAGCGTGCCTGCAAGAAGTTTGAGTGCTTCAGAGTCCTATTGGGGCCACACGGCACATCGCCAGTTTCATTTCAGAAGACGTTCCTATTAAGAGACAAAAACCGTGAAATAAGAAAATGAAAAGGCGGCTCAAATCCAGGTTCGATTGTCAGAAAGACACAGCTAATTATTGTAAAGCCCCAGTTTTGATCGGCTGGATTAGAGTATATTAGAGTACCAATTAATTCTCTGTATCGTGTGGAGTCTTTGAACATTTTTAAATCTCTGTTAACTTTCTAAAATATATTTTTTTTGTTTAAGTGTTACTCTTTTCTTACTTTGGTTAATTTCTATTCCAAAAAAAACCTAGCATTCTTTGATCTTCAATTTCTCAGCTAATTCTCTCTTACTTTCATTACCAGTTCGTTTTTCAGCAGTTCTTTTGTACTCCTTAAATTTTTCAAGAAATTCTCCTTTTGACATGAGAAAATACACCTTGCACCATCCACTATTATCGTCTATAAATGTTAGAAGATATCTTGATCCACCTCTGGTTCTAACTCGCTTTGGTCCGCAGATGTCTGAATGAACAATATTCAGTAACTGCTTACTTCTTAATTCTCTGGCAGTAAAGGGTGTCCTTGCATATTTACCTCATTGATATATGCCACACCACGTGGGTAAATTATCGTTATCCAATTTTATTTATACTTAATCAAATAATATAAAATATATAAAATATATAAAATAATTGTTTCAAAAGTGCCATACATCTTTGGAAATCTCGCATCCTTTGATACTCTTGAGGTCCGATGGGCTTATGCATAGGATTATGTCCGCATTTACCTTTTTATCTTATTTACATCCACGTTTTAAGCGCTGATTCACTTTTTTTGTCACCCTGACATCTAACTGACTTTGATACTTCATTAACGAAATTCCAGGTATCGATTTTGGTGAGTAACGCCTCTACCTGAATCCGCTTCGTGTCGAAATTTTCTTTGGATAGAAGTTCAATTCTTGTACCACAGATCGCCATCTCGAGTCCCATGTTTCGATATTATGGACCTACCTTATAACTCATCCTTCATCTGAGAATTATGCTTGTTTATTCTAATTATAATTTTAGAATAGTGCCGAAGTAATTCTTCCTTAAAATTTAATCTGTACTGTAATCAGTAAATGTGTTTCCTAAAAAATTATGTCGCATATATCTTTTAAGTACTTCTTTCCACTAACTAATTGGAGGTTAAAATTAATTAAATTAACCACAAAACTTAAACAAAGTAGTTTCATTTGGAAAGTTATATTATATTTAAATATTTGGGAACCACATTTATAGTCATTTAGTGTAAGTTGAAATATAAGGATGAAATTGATTCGGAACAGTTCTACCATTAAAGTTATTATAACTCATCTCGACATTTCTTTGCTCTGTCAATTTGTTGACACTGTGGATTCAAACGAATAGAATTATAACAAAAAATATAACTGAACCACAATTTGATGTAATATTAATACAATATAAGATCAAATCAAATTTACTTGAAAGAAGACAACGTGATTGCAAACCACATATTTCGAATTAGGTTTAATTGAATTAACCATAACTCTCGCCTATAATTGGACAGGCTGACATACATCATAAGGTGACGTAATCTTAGCAACATAAATGTTATTTTCTCTTATTTGACTAACAATCTTCCTTCGTTGCTACTGAAACATGAAAGATTGCAAAATATCACTCAATACAATACTCACTCCAAAATGTTCGTTTAATTTTGTAAGTACTAATTAATTAAAATTTTATTTATATGTATATACATCAGGCAAGTTACTTGTTTTCAATTTCATCCCCCACGTCTCTTAGTAGCAAAATATATTTCTGCATTTAAGTATAAAGTTAATGAAAACAATTTCTATTCACATGTTAATTATCTGTACAGATTCACAGACAGTATTCCTTTGATGGAAAATAAATGTGGTCGAGACATCTACAACTGATTTGATTTCAGTGACTCGTAATCGGAACCTTCGGACAGTAGGTTCCTATTATTGTAACTGTTTAAATATGTCACCTTTTTAAATCAAAACATAATTCACGTAGTTGATTCTTTAAGCAAGAATTAGTGAGCTTCAAATTTCAACTAGGTACTGAATTTCTCTCTTTCACGTTTGGTTGGATTATCACCCTCAAACAACACTAAGATACCAATCTTTCTAATTTTGCTAATTTTAAGTCAAAATTTATTTAGATTCCTCATGTCTAGATGACAAGTTCAAATAATGACAACACAATTTATAAACAAAATCAAATCACAATTTTCTGTGTAAAAATTTGCAATCTTTGTTGAGTTGAAATTTATAATTAATAGCTCATTTGTAATTTTGATGAAATTTTCATCTACTTTAGTGCATATATATTTTAAGTGTCTCCACGTTTTCTTGAGAGCTCGTAACCGCTACGCACGTTTTGACAACTTGCTGACAAATTAGACTACTTGGGCATGTTGGGGTATTTTCATTCTAATTAGTTGCTAATCTTATAATCGCGATTATGGGAACCTGGGATCATATTAAGTAGTATTTTTCTAGAAAAACTACTTTACCGTGCAATAAGGTATAACATAACTGAAAAGAAAGATAAACATTCAAGAGGTGACACACAATTTACTTGGTTTATCTATATGCTATATGCAGAATCTTAACATCTACTACATGTCTGATCGGTATTCTAAATAAATGATTTTCCAAGTAAATTGCGTCTCAATTCTTGACTCTGTTATAGCGTAAGCTTTATTTTCAAGAATAAGATATTTTTTCGCATTGTAAATTAAATTATATCAGCAGAATGCTACACAGTTAACTGTGACAGGAAAATAGCTCCTCGATTATTATTATAGGATCCTGTGTTCAGAATATCTCGACAATTTAGAAGAACAACTTTGTGTACTTGGTAAGGCCATTATAAAATCGTCCAACAAGCAAAATCTCCAACATCAGTTGACAGTTAGTTGTCAAAACACACGTACAGAACCAGAGTTCTCAAAAACTTATTCTCTCGTTTTAAGAAATTGTTAATAAATAATTTAATTATTTACTCCAAATAGATTATTATTCAAGTCTTAACCGTTAATTTAAACCACACACATTTTCCATTTAAATTTGATCCACTGATATTAATCATCAAATTTGACTTTCCTTAGACATTATGTGTTATTCTTTATGAATTACATCTGAAATAAATTAATGGCGCGTATGTTGTTGTTGATTTTTTGAATGGTGAGACACCTACTGTTCTAAAGTTTCACAGCACATCTTGAATGTTGAAATTGTTAATATTTTAAATTAAGTTTTGGGAACAGTTGTAAATTACAGATGCTAGGTTACAACAAGTGTTCTATTGTTTTTTTAAATTTGGATTCCCTTAGATACAGAATTTATTGCAGTTAATCAAGGCGGAATATTGTAACAATTACATTAATAACGAAATATATCTATTTTAGAGCTCTGATTTCAAATAGTGTTAATTAATCATGAAATTCTCGGAAATCAAGCCACATGAAAATTTCCCGTGGGCTTTTATTTTGCTGTATCAAAATATTACCAATTATATTTAAAGTTCACTTAAATAAAGTTAGGAGATAAGATATATTAACAAAACACCAAAATTTCTGAGAAACTGTAAAAAAAAAATCCCGATTTGTATATATATCAAAAGTTAACCAAAGTTATACAATATTACAGAGTACAGAGAGTATTTAGTGTAAAATATCGTGTTATATATACCGCCCCTTTGGTTGACTGAATCAACGCACTACAACGCCGTATAATCAAATTGAGACATCCCTAATTAAAAATCGCTCCGTTATTTTCCTTCTTTCAAAAAACTCTTTGGTCACTGTGTTTTTCATTCTCTTCTACAATATTATTTATTCAATCAATTTTTGAAGATAATTTTTGCAATACCCTCAAAAATTATTTCTTTTTACAGAATGTAAATTTAAATAAAGTATCTAAGAACTCCATCTACATCCCAACGCATATGGAGAGTTACTACCACGATTTTAACATATTTTTGAAGCAAGTATGGAGCATACAGGTAAAGCAAGTAAATTGTGTCTCACTTCTTGAATGTCTATAAGAGCATAAACTTTCATTTCAATTATGATATACCTTATTACAGATATTTTAGAAGAATACTGCTTAATAGGATACAACGCTCCGCGATGTTCGATTGTATATAATTACTTCTTTCCATGATCGGTATCGCGATTATATGATAACCGAATAAGCAGAACGAAAATACTACAACTTTAGTTCTCGATGATGTTGTCAGTGTTTTGTCAAAACATGCCTACTCCCAAGAAAATGTGGAAACACTAAAAATATATATGCACTAAAGTAGATGAAAGTTTTAACAAAACTGCAACAGATAAATCTATTAATTATAAATTTCAACCCAACAAAGATTTCAAATCTTTATTTCCCCAGAAAATTGTCAAATAGAAATCACTATTTCATGATTTGGTTTATAAATTGTGTTAACATTATTTGAACTTGTCATCCAGACATGAAGAATCTAAATAATTTGCGACATAAAATTATCAAATATGGAAAGATTGGTATATTAGTGTTGTTTGAGGGTGATAATTAAAGGTGAAGGAGAAAAATTCAGTGCATAGTTGAAATCTGTCGCTCACTTATTCAAGCTGAAAGAATCAACTACGTGAATTTACTGTTGATTTAAAAAGGTGAAATATTTAAACAGTTACAAAAATAGCAACTTACCGTCTGAAGGTTTAGATTACGAGCCCTGCAAGTCACTGAAATCAAATCAGTTGCAGATCTCTCGTCGACATTTATTTTCGACAGGTAATTAATATGTGATATGTGAGGGATAGAATTGAAAACAAGATAACTAGCCTGATGTATATACACATAAATAAAATTTTAATTAATTTGTAATTAAAAAATAAAGCGAGTGAGTGTGTGATTGAGTGACATTTTGCAAACAAGTATCAATAGCAACGAATTGTTTGTCAAAAAATAAAATAACATGTCAAATTACGTTTCTTTATGGCATATGCCAGAAGTATGTAATTTATAAAAAAGTTGTCTTCTCTCAAGCATATTTGATTTGATTCTTACATTGTATTAATATAACACCCAATTGTGGTTCAGTTATATCTTTTCTTTTAATTCGTTTTAATCCACTGTCTCAGCAAATTGACAGAGCAAAGGAATATCGTGATGATTTTTCAATTTGTTATAATATTTTTGATGGTAGAACTGTTTCGAATCAATCTCATCCTTGTATTTCAACCTACAGTGGATGACCATAAATGATATTCCCAAATATTTAAATATAACATAACTACACAAATAAAACTACTTTGTTTAACTTATGTCGATATTTTAATATTAGTTTGGTGTTATAAAATGGTTTCGACACATTGCCGATTTTTTCAACATCCAATTATTCAGTGGAAAAATATACAGATATACACAATATAATTATTTATGAATCACATTTTCCGTCATAAATTACAGATTAAAATATAAGTAAAAACTACTACGGCACAATTCTAATATTATAATTACAATAAACATGCTTAATTCTCAGATGTTAGATGAGTTGAAACGTATGCCCATACCATGGAAAACTTTCCATAAAATGAAAGTACCTTCTTTATACACAGACAGATATGTGGAACTCCAACGGGAACATTCCTGTCCTCAGACTTTTTTATAGAACTTTCGAAGACGGTTTCTTGGTATTGCTGTTTTCTCCTTTATTGTGACTTTTTCTTGACCTTTTTTCGGATTTCTTGCATATTTTTTCATATTTCATAGCCTCAGAGAAAATAGCATGCCCTCAATCTCCGGAGATCTATCTTTCAACACTCTAATCCGGAGATTGCATGCTTGCATGATATCCAACCCTGTGAATCCGACAGATACAAGAGACCTTGTCTCTTGGCTGTCTAGACCTCTGCGTGTTTTTTGAACATCTTTTCTTTACTATGTAGCGATTGTTACGTACCTCTTTAGTTTTCCCTTCTATTTTCCTAAACCTTTATGGTTAACTACTCTTAGGTCATGATCTTCGAATCATTGCCCGGAGAGGGGTTTTTAGTCGGTAAAGTCCGGCACTACGTCTTGTAGATTTCCTCCACTTTGCTCCAATAAAAAAAAAATCATAATTTATTCTGAAAACAAATCAATGTGTTATTTTATGAAGCCTTATTTTGTGTTTAGTTGGGAATTCCTGTAAATATAAATAATGAATTTAGCCAAAACTATTCCCTAAAAATAACAGTTTGGTACGATCGGTTTCATTTCTAGCACTACTGTACATAAGTATTTCTGCTAATTACAATTCTCAATGAGGAAGAACCTCATTAATAAAGAGAGATTATTTAACTATTAATTTTGAATTGAAGCGTAGGAGCAACTTCAGAAAGATGTGTTTCTTATGAAATAAAAGTCTGAACTAGAGTACCTACATTATAAAGGCGTACAGGATTTGTACAGAAAGCGACTGGTACACGGTAATAAATTGGATAATGATAAATTACCCATGTGATGTGACAATGTCAACGAGGTGAGCAAGCAAGGAAACCCTTTACTGACAGAGAAGGAAGAAGTAAGCAGTTACTGAATATTGTCCATTCAGATATCTGCGGACCAATGCGAGTCAAATTCAGGGGTGGATCAAGATATCTTCTTACATTAATAGACGAATATAAGAGGTGGTGCCAGGTTTTTTCCTTAAGTCAAAGAGAGAAATTTAAGGAGTACAAAAGAACTGTCGAAAATAAACTGGTAATGAAATTAAGAGAGAATTAGCTGAGAAATTGAAGATCATAGATTGCAAGGTTTTTCTTTAGAATAGAAATTAATCAAAGTAAGAAAGGAGTAACACTAAAACAAAAAAAATATATTTTAGAGAAATTCAGAATGGTAGATTGCAATCCAATTAAAACACCGTATGACTGCCACTCAAAATTTAAGAGAGATTTAAAACCATTCAAAGACCCCGCACGATACAGAGAATTAACCGATCAAAACTGGGGCTTTACAATAACTAGTTGGGTCGTTGGATGTGGTACCGCCTTCCTTTCTGCCAATAGAACCTGGATTTGAGCCTCCTTTTCCTTTTCTTATTTCACGATTCTTGTCTTTTAATAGGAACTTTAATAGAGTCACTAACTAAAAACGAAAATATCACTACCAACACTTTTCCGTTGTTGCTACCGAAACTTGGTTAAATGACGATCGTTACCTCTGCCATTGATAACGACAGAAAAGTCTCTTATTGTTAGCGACTTTTGTCAATTGTTCAAAGTGTGGGTAGCAACCAGGGAATATTGTTGAAAATTACAATTTTTTTTGAGTTGTTCGTCCTTCTTTTGTCTGAATTTAGTTATAATAGTTACCATAATCGAAAGAGAAGAGCTGTTAATTTGGCTTGTAACCTCGGTTACTAAACCAATAAACCATGTGTAGGGTCCGGAAAAAGGAAAAGCTAAGTGAAAAACTCAATAAAACCCAAAAGTCTGCTGACGTTTCCTGAGGTACCCGATTTCCTTAGGAATAAAATTTTGGAACTAGAATGGGAGATACAGAGAGTGAAAGAGTGCTTACACAGCTTTGTCGTCTAAACTAGGGATACTATCGGTAAACTCTGATAGTACCCCTACTCCTAACGCTAATCCAAAATCTTTATCCCAACTAGCCACCCTTGCATCCCCTGCAAAGTCTCCCAGCTCCAAAACTCAGAAGACTTCTTGGAACTCGGTCACTCCCAAGGAGGTGATGTCGAAATTGTGAACCATTTATGGTTCAGTGTTGAAATTTATGTATATTGAATTGTATTAAAGTATTTTAGACCAAGTACCCTAAGAATTAGAAGAGCCTTCTCATAGAAAATAAACTCTTAAATTAGTATGGCAGAACTGTGTAGATAGAAATGGAATACAGGTTACAGTACTTTAAATCACAAACATTAATATAACCTTGTTATTAAAGTAATTATTTAACGTTTCTAATTGAATGAAATTATTTGGTAGCGCTTATGGCTAGCCGTCTCAGTCTCAGTTTCGGCTCGTATTTTTTGACAACTCACTGACAATCTTGACAACTGATCTTTGTGTAATTTTGTTTTGTTTGGTGTCCGATCCTATAATGCTCTTTGGCGAATTACAGAAAGAGGATATTTCAGTACGAAAAGTGGGATCATATAAATACTAATCAAGGAGATGACCCAGCTTACAAATTCCGATAATATGCATTCCTCAGTTAATTTAATGTTGTCTTGTTAACCCAAAGTAGTTTACCTGAAGCATTCTTCTCAAAAAAATCTAATTTACAGCGCAATGTAGCTTACGCTATTACATAGAAAGGAAAATTATAACACAACTTAAAACAAAAAATGTTTCATCTCCTCTTGGGAATCCACTTGTAACTGATGCGATGACCTGTAGAAACTACACATAAACTGATAAAATTGTAATTTGAATTGTGCGTTTGTAGACAGTTAAGTTGTAATTTGAACCCTAAATTCTTAAATATAAGTTTTTCTCCTGAAATAAAAAATTCTTTTAAGAAAAATTAACAGGTTATGGAGCCAGAAAAGCCCAGGGAAGCCGAGAATGGTTTACTTACTGAGAAAAGTAATGAAGTTAACCTAAAACGTCAATACGACAATTGAAAAGTGTTTTCTCGTAACATCTGGAATAAGGGTTCTTAAATTGTCAGCAAACAATCAATTGGCATTAATTGAAAAGCTAACCGGCCGAGATAATTACGTAACGTGGCGATTTGCTCTAAAATCATACCTACAGCAAGAGGAGTTGTGAAACTGCATAGACCCTACCACATGTGTCATTGTGGACACAAAACGAGACACAAAGGCAAAAACTAAGATAAATTTACTAGTTGTCTAAATAAATTACGTGCACATGCAAGAGAGTAGTACTGCAAAAGAAGTATGGGATACGTTTTCATAAGTATTTGATGACTCTTTGTTGACACGCTGTGATGGGCTGCTGCGTGATCTCTATAATACTTCACTTACTGTATGTCAAAACGTAGAGAAATATGTGAGCAAAATTATGTGTACTGCTCACAAGCTCAGAAACATCGGTTTCGCAGTTGACGATGAATGGCTAGTTACATTGCTACTCTCCGGTCTACCAGAGTCCTCCTATCAACCTATGATTATTGCTATTGAAAGCTCCGGCATGAAGATAACTTCAATTTCTGTGAAATCAAAACTATCACAAGATGTTAAACAACCTGTTGAGTGACTCAACAGTATTCTCAGTCAACAATACCAACCACAAGAAACAAAGTAAGGGTGCTACACTTGTAATAAGTAAGGTCATAAAAGTCCTCAAATGCAAATCCAGGACCAAGGATAATCAATAAAAGAAGAAATGGAAGAAACAAATCAAATTTACTTGAAAGAAGACAACTTTTTTCTAAATTACATATTTCGAATAAGGTTCAATTGGACATTGGATGTTTTGTTTATATTTTAACGTCTGGCATATGTCACAAGGAATCGTAATCTTAGCAACATAAATATTATTTTCTTTTATTTGATACACAAAATTCCTTCGTTGCTATTGAAACTTGAAAGTTCGTAAAATGTCACTCAGTCCAACACCCACTCCCAAATGTTCGTTTAGTTTTGTAATTACTAATTAATTAAAATTTTATTTATGTGTATATACATCTAGTTATCCTGTTTTCAATTTCATCCCTCACGTCGTCCGTATCACATATTCAAACTAAATTATAATAGTTGGAACTTCTCTTAGCAGCAATCTATTCTAATGGAAATATAAAGTTAACAAAGTTAACAAAAACAATTTCTTTTCACATGTTAATTATCTATCAGAATCACAGACAGTTTTTGTATGTCGACGATAGATCCTCAACTAATTTGATTTCCGTGACTTTCAGGACTAGTAATCGACATCTCCACAATAATGGCAACAAGTTACCATTATTGTAATTGTTTAAATATTCCTAACGAGTTCCTAAGGAGTCCGCACGTTTTGACAACTCTGGCAATTTTGACAGCTAATGTGAGAGTATTTCGTTCTGCTTAATCGCGATACCGATTATGGAAAGAGGTTATTTTATACGACAAAACATCGCAGAACCTGGGATCCTACAGCAGTATATGTGTAAAAAGCTACTTTAATGTGTGGGCAAACGCATCAAGATATGCTCCAGCTTTTCTTTTACATTTACCCAAATTCAGTTTAGCTTGAGCCGAACCAACTTTTCTAGAAATACTACCGCCCAATCTATTACTCATTTTTAAATTTCAAACACATTACATTAATATCTTTTATCTAAAGTATAACTTGCGAATATGGTGTTGATTAATTTTTTTATAAAAACTAATCACTTTACATTACAATCGTTATGATTATTTACAGTGGAAAAATTACTTGTCAAATCCAGCCCATTTAGTTTAGCAAACAATAAATCATGGCAGATTCTATCAAATGCCTTTTAAATGTCTGTATAAACAGCATCAACCTGTAAATGATTTTCAAGAGCACCAACTGTCGAGAGTTTATAAATAAGAAGGTTGGTCGCAGAAGATTTATATTTGCAAAATTCATGTAGACTCTCATTTATAATATTTTGGAACTATGGCATAATTATTTTGGAAATGATTTTTTTGGACAATCTTGGAAAACAACAAGTAAACTATCTCCATCCTTTAAGATAGGTATAACAAATGATTTTTTACGTACGTTAGGAAATAAAGTGGATTTTAAAAACATATTAAGTTTCATTGTTAGAGGCTTTGTTAATGAAAATCCACAATTCATTCAATACTGTAGAAAAAATATCATAAGGACCTCTATTACTAGATAAATAAAGACTTCTGAGTTCATTGAAAACATCAATCTGGACAAAATTATAATTACGTTTTGAATATAAACAAAAATATTAGATTTGTGTCTGCATTGAAGGCAAAAAAGTGAAACAAACAGCTAACGAAGTGTAAATACTTATTTCTTTTGTTGATTTTGTCTTTTCAATGACGAAATTGTAAGAAGTTACCAAATAATTGTTCAAGATCAGTTTTGAAATCAAATGATATTTTGTACATATTCAGGTTTCAACAGCAATGAAGGCGATATGTTTATTAATCAAAAGTAAAACAAACTTTTGTTGTCTGAAGAATATGCATCGACAAAAGTGTGTGAATTGTTAATTAGACATTGCTATTCCTAACAAATATCAAAATTTTATATATTTTCTTTGATAAGATAATAATAACACTTAAACATCTTTTTTAGCTGCTTTTTTTCAATTCTGTTAATCTTATAAATTCACATCACATAATTAGGACCTTCCTACTTTCCGCATATTTTGGCAAATTGAAATAACCTCTCTCAGTAATTCGCCAAAGAGCATTATATTATTGGACACCAAACGAAACGAAATTACACAAAGATCAGTTGCCAAGATTGTCAATGAGCTGTCAAAAAATATTAACCGAAACTGAGATCTGAGACGGCTAATCATTAGCGCTGTTTTCTCCCAAACCAATTTAAAAGTTTCTTCTCTATGAGAAGTCCCTTCCAATTCTTAGTGTACTTGGTCTAAAATACTTTAATACAATTCCATATACATAAATTTGAACACTGAACCATAACTGGTGCATTGTAGTTAGACAATTTCGACATCACCTCCTTGGGGGTGACCGAGTTCCTGAGTTTTGGAGCTGGAAGACTTTGCAGGAGTGGGGGTGGCTGGTTGGGATAAAGATTTGGGATTAGCGTTAACAACTTTTCTCTTTCGATTATGGTATCTATTATAACTAAATTTAGACAGAGGAAGGACGAACAACTCAAACAAAAATTGTTACTATCAACAATATTCCCTGGTTGCACTTTGAACAAATTTCAATATTTTATTTATTAATTCGTTATTCATTTGTAGACATTTGAATTTCGTTGTCATAAACTAATTTCAATTTTGTTCATAAAATCAGGTAGACCAAAAAGTTTTCTTTACTTGTTTACCACCAAATTTTAATCATTTCAAACTTTTATTTCATACGATCCATATCTCTCTGAAGTTGCTCCTACGCTTCAATTCAAAATTATTAGTTAAAAATTCTCGCTTTTATTAATGAGTCCCTGCCTCATTGGAAATGATAATCAGAAGAAATACTTGTTTATAGTAATGCTAGAAATGAAACAGATCGTATCAAACTGTTATTTTTTGTGAATATTTTTGTCTAAATTCATTAATTTACTTACAGGAATTCCCAACTTAACAAAGAATAATTACTTTCATGTATATGACGCTCCTTAAAACAACACATTAATACCTAATTAATTTGTTTTCAGAATAAATTAAGATTGAAATCTTAAAGTACGATGCAAAAAGCAAATGGTGTAAAGATTCTAGTGGCCCAAGAATTGGATTTAAATGTAAGTATAATTTTCATCTGTCTTCAAGATTTTTATAATTAATGACATATTTTATGTTAAAACACACACAATTAAATTATTTAATTTAAACGAAAAACAAATAAAATTGGTATATGTAATAAAATTAATCTTTAATATTAATTTTATATATCTTTTTTAAAGTATTTCGACGATTCGTTGGGCACGAGGGGTTACATTCACATGGAAAGGCTGATTACCGTCATATAAATGAAGATGAAATGAGTCACGACAAAACCTGACGACATCGGGAAATATTTTCTCTGAGGCTATGAAATATGAATAGAAATCCAAGAAATCCGAAAAAAGTACAAGAAAAAATCACAATAAAGAAGAAAACAGCATTACCAAGAAACCGTTTTCAAAAGTTCTACCAAAAAGGCTGAGGACTGGAATGTTCCCGTTGAAGTTTCACATATCTATCTCTGTATATAGCAGGTACTTTCATTTTATGGAAATGTTTCCATAATGTGGATCTAGGTTTCAACTCATCTATCATCTGAGAATGAAGCTTGTTTATAGCAATTATAATTTTAGATTAGTGCCGAAGTAATTCTTCCTTAAATTTTAATCTGTACTGTAATCACTAAATGTGTTTCCTAAAAAAATATGTTGCATATAACTTTTAAGTTCCTCCACTGAATAGTTGAAGGTTAAAAAAATCGACAATGGGTCGAAACCATTTATTAACAACCAAACTTATATTAAATTAACCACATAACTTAAAGGTCAACAAGGTAGTTGTTTTGTATGTGCTGGACTAATAAAACTGCCAAGTTTGTGATTTTTCTGTTTATTTTGCTCGGAGCATCTGAACGTTGTGTGTTGCTCTCGAGCTAACTTAAAAGTAAGTAAAAAGGAGGGGGTTGCGCATTAGACGTTGCCAATGTTGACAAATGCTCTAACATGCCGCCCGCCTTGAAAATACAATTTTCAATAGACAAATAATATAATTAATACATTGGAGATCAGAATAGGAGTCATAATAGAAAAGTCAATCACAAGGTAGCGCACACACTTTCGAAATTGCTCGTTCTAGCACACCGGTTCTGCTTTTTACACTCACTACACGCACTTCTCCATCTTCACCAGGATGTAACTCAAGAATGCGTCCCATACGCCACTGTAGAGGGGGCAGTTGATCGTCCTTAATGATGACTAGATGTCATGGTTTGAGGATGTGTTGACCCGCTTGTTTCCATTTCAACCTGGCTTGGAGTTCGGACACGTACTCTTTTTGCCAACGTTGCCAAAAGTGGTGTTTCAGTTGATCCAGTCGCTGGTAATTATTGAGTCGGTTGACAGGAATGTGGGAAAGGACAGGTTCGGGAATTGAAGTTAAACATTTGCCAATTAGAAAATGACCCGGCGTTAGCGGAGATAAATCATCTGGATTTGTTGATAATGGACTTATTGGACGCGAGTTTAAAACTGCTTCAATCTGTGACATTACCGTATAAAACTCTTCAAACATAAACTTATCATTGCCTAATATTCGCCTCAAGTGATGTTTAAAGCTTTTAACACCAGCTTCCCATATACCTCCAAATTTAGGCGATCGCGCAGATTGGTTGATTGATTTTCGCAGAACTGTTTGATACGAATCTCCTACTTCATCTATTTCCCCGAAACGCTTCACGATTTCATCAGTTTTGTTTACGACTAAACAATTAACTGAATGCCTTTGGTTTTCATTACTATAACCTCCTATAACGATCCACCCAAAGGACGTGTTTTGCAGCATAGGATTATGTTTTCCCAGTGAAATATGCTCAGGCCGTAGAACTTTCCAAAATATGTCGGCACCCAATAGGATGTCGATATCATTGCATATATTGAATGTAGGATCTGCCAACGTAATATGATTTGGAATTGTGAAGTTATACCTTTCCATTGTAGTTGAAGGTACGGGTTCTGTGATTTGATTCATAATGAAACATGAAACGCGTTTTTTGAATGAACCGTGAGTAGAAGAAATGTTGACTATCGTTTGATATTGAATCTCCGGTACAGTTTGACCAATACCAGAAATTTTAATATTGGTTTTATGTTTATCTAAGTCTAACATTTTAACAGCCCTTTCAGTCACAAATGAACTTTGGGACCCGTTGTCAAGTAGTGCACGTAGAACTTGGTTGTTGCCTTGTGCATCAGTTACATGAATTAAAACCGTGGATAAGTAGACTTGTTTGTGTTCATTTGCCACCGAATGATTAGAAATGGTAACTGGCACTTCAGTATTAGTGACAGTTTCACTGGTAACATGTGTCTCAATATGTAACAAGGTATTGTGCCTTTTGCCACATTTTCGACAACTACGTGAATGGCATGTTTTTGTGTTGTGTCCCTGTCTTAAGCAGTTTAGACACAGCTTGAGCCTTTTAGTTTCTGCAATACGGTCATTTATTGAAAGCCCCTTAAAATTGGTACAGTTGTAAATTGCATGATCCTTTTTACAATAATAACAACTGACCTTGGCAGACACAGTGGTTATATAAGCGTGTGATTTGAATGGTTTGTTCTTTGGCTTTGTAGACCTTTCGTGATCAAGTTTTTCTAAAAGCTCACAATGCCCTTTTAGAAATTTATACATATCCGCCATGTTTGGAAC